>NC_057809.1:572373272-572393853 GCF_018294505.1 Triticum aestivum | reverse complement strand
ATCGCTCGGGTTCAGTAATGCATAGCCTGCAGTGCAATCGCTCGGGTTCAGTTAGAGCCCAACGCCTCGCTCGGGTTCAGTTAGAGCCAACACCTCACACACACGCACGTACATGTACGAGAGAAGCGCGCATCGCTCGGCCCCCCGACCTCCCACCATAACCGGGAACTCCCCGAAATTTTCCTCCCCCTCGCTTCTACCACGGTTTTTTCCGTCATGGACGGCCCAAAGAATGTCATGCAGCTGCGTCTCCGGCCCGCCCAGGACGAAAAGCCCATTTTCTGTCATGATTTTTTGTCATAGAAGTAGGAGCCCACCACATCTATGATGATACCGGGTTTTGTCACAATTATCGTCATAGAAGTGTCATATGTATGACAGAAAAAAATTTCATTCGGCCCAAAATGTCACGGATGTGTCTTTTTTTTGTAGTGCTCACTAGGGACATGTTGTGTTCCATGTATTCACACATGTATTAAGATTCCCGGATAACACAATTATAGCATGAACAATAGACACTTATCATGAACAAGGAAATATAATAATAACCATTTTATTATTGCCTCTAGGGCATATTTCCAACAGTCTCCCACTTGCACTAGAGTCAATAATCTAGTTACATTGTGATGAATCGAACACCCATAGAGTTCTGGTGTTGATCATGTTTTGCTCAAGGAAGAGGTTTAGTCAACGGATCTGCGACATTCAGGTCCGTATGCACTTTACAAATATCTATGTCTCCATTTTGAACATTTTCACGAATGGAGTTGAAGCGACGCTTGATATGCCTGGTCTTCCTGTGAAACCTGGGCTCCTTGGCAAGGGCAATAGCTCCAGTGTTGTCACAGAAGAGAGTCATTGGGTATACCTGCAAGCTTAAATAATCCACAAACTTCATCCACATATATTAGGTGTTCATCAGGATGCTTTGTTCCATCTCCTGTAAAAGGATTAGCTAGCAATTTTTCTATCATACCCGAAGGATACTCATAAGGAATTTCATTTTAATATTCATTTTCAATAGGTTCAGTAGGTTGAGGAGCAAATCTTTGCTCTACTGGTCGGGGTGAAGATACCCTGAACAAGCCCCTTAGAGGATTACTTTCCATAGTAACAAGTGACAGTAAATTTCAGCACACTATATACATTTTTCCTTACCAAATTCCACCTACCAAAGGCGCTTCACTCCCCGGCAATGGCGCCAGAAAAGAGTCTTGATGACCCACAAGTATAGGGGATCTATCGTAGTCCTTTTGATAAGTAAGAGTGTCGAACCCAACGAGGAGTAGAAGGAAATGATAAGCGGTTTTCAGCAAGGTATTCTCTGCAAGCACTGAAATAAGTGCTAACAAATAGTTTTGTGATAAGATAATTTATAACGAGCAACAAGTAACAAAAGTAAATAAAATGCAGCAAGGTGGCCCAATCCTTTTTGTAGCAAAGGACAAGCCTGGACAAACTCTTATATAAGGAAAAGCGCTCCCGAGGACACATGGGAGCATCATCAAGCTAGTTTTCATCACGTTCATATGATTCGCGTTCGGTACTTTGATAATTTGATATGTGGGTGGACCAGTGCTTGAGTGTTGTTCTTACTTGAACAAGCATCCCACTTATGATTAACCTCTATTGCAAGCATCCGCAACTACAACAAAAGTATTAAGGTAACCTAACCATAGCATGAAACATATGGATCTAAATCAGCCCCTTACGAAGCAACGCATAAACTAGGGTTTAAGCTTCTGTCACTCTAGCAACCCATCATCTACTTATTACTTCCCAATGCCTTCCTCTAGGCCCAAATAATGGTGAAGTGTTATGTAGTCGACGTTCACTTAACACCACTAGAGGCTAGACAACATACATCTCATCAAAATATCGAACGAATACCAAATTCACATGACTACTAATAGCAAGAATTCTCCCTTGTCCTCGGGAACAAACGTAACTACTCACAAAGCATATTCATGTTCATAATCAGAGGGGTAATAATATGCATAAAGGATCTGAACATATGATCTTCCACCAATTAAACCAACTAGCATCAACTACAATGAGTAATTAACACTACTAGCAACCTACTAGCACCAATCCCGGACTTGGAGACAAGAATTGGATACAAGAGATGAACTAGGGTTTTGAGATGAGATGGTGCTGATGAAGATGTTGATGGAGATTGCCCTCTCCCGATGAGAGGAGCATTGGTGATGACGATGGCGATGATTTCCCCCTCCGGGAGAGAAGTTTCCCTGGCAGAACAGCTCTGCCAGAGCTCTAGATTGGATCCGCCAAGGTTCCTCCTCGTGGCGGCGGAGTTTCGTCCTGAAAGGTCGCTTCCCATTTTTTTCTCGACGAAAGACTTCATATAGGAGAAGATGGTCATCGGGGAGCCACCAGGGGGCCCACGAGGTAGGGGGCGCGCCCTAGGGGGGCGCCCCCCACCCTCGTGGAAAGGGTGTGGGCCCCCTGGTCTTCATCTTTGGCGAGGATTTTTCATTATTTATTATAAGGTATTCCATGGAGTTTCAGGACTTTTGGAGTTGTGCAGAATAGGTCTCTAATATTTGCTCCTTTTCCAGCCCAGAATTCCAGCTGCCGGCATTCTCCCTCCTTATGTAAACCTTGTAAAATAAGAGAGAATAGCCATAAGTATTGTGACATAATGTGAAATAACAACCCATAATGCAATGAATACCGATATAAAAGCATGATGCAAAATGGACGTATCAGTTGGCTCGGTGAAGACTACTAGATTGCTCCCCCATACTCCATTATGGGTGAGACACTTTTCGACACATCTTCACAAGTCCATTTTCACCACAATGGATGGCAATATTCAAGCACTTGATCTCTTCGTGATGCATCACTTGAATGTGCACACCGCAACCTAACCCCACAAAGAACTCTCACGAAGACCATGGGTTAGTACACAAAGCGTAATGGTCAATGCTTACCATACCATGGGATCACTTGATCCCTCTCGGTACATCTTCTACGCTTTGTGATTTGATCAACTTGATTCACTCTTGACTTAGTCTTGATCAACCTTGAACATTTCCAACTCTCTTCATTTGGATGATGCCTTGAAGGTAAGCATGAATGATCACACAATCTTCTTCTTCAAGACATGCTTGCAATAAGCTCAACTCTCACATGACCAATCTTTAGGTAATTCCTTTAATAGCACCTTGGTCAACACAAACTCTCCTTGAAACCAACACATGTACTCCAAGAAAAGCCTATGGACAAAACCTTCAAATATAACTCAAGGCAACCATTAGTCCATAGAGATTGTCATCAATTACCAAAACCAAACATGGGGGCACCGCATGTTCTTTTAATCTCCCCCATTTTGGTAATTGATGAAAATCACTTTCAAGAGAGTTTATACAAGGAATTATGCATCACCATGCAATGCAACAACCAATGATGCATGGGTATGACATGCAAATGCTTAGGAACAAAACCATAGCAAGAAGAAAACTCTGAAGACTTCTCCACGAAACTCTCTGAAACTTCTCCCCCATTGGCATCGATTGCCAAAACGGGCGAAAAGCTTAGAAGACCAATATAAAAGGTGTTCCTCAAAAAAATTGTGTATTTCTCAACAATAGAGTGGAATTCCATACACATATCCAAATGTAATACTTGGAGGAAGACCAACTATATTGAGTCACAAAGATTGCTAAAGGAAGATATGCCACAAAGACATAACAGAGAGAGACACAAGCAATCAAAAGATACCAATTGAAGCAAGCAATCAATGGATATCAATTGAACCAACTAGACCAAAGATCCTATGAGCCACATGAGTAAAGGATATTATGATATGAGTAGAGGAGTGTTCTAAAGAAACTAGAGAAGCTTCCCATGATTTGTGCACAAAAAGAGAATTTTTGTATTTGGATGCAAAGTGCACAAAATAGGATCATAGCTCCCCCAAAATCAATAGAAACTTACAACAAGTGCAAGTGAGCATATAGGAAACTAAGCCTAGCACTTGCAACAAACACATGGTTGAGCAACATGTAAAAGAAGCAACTTAAGAATAGGCTCAACCAAAACCGATGTGTGTGAGTCAAGGCAATGCACTTGAGAAGACTAATGTACTGATGAGCATTAAGCATCAATATAGTCTTGAATGAATGAGACACACAGTGCAAGGCATGTAATTCCTACACACAACTAGCAAACGGGCTCACAAGCTCACTAATAAGCATATAAACAACCTATGCTTGTGACAACCCATGGTGAAGATATAAAAGGAAGCTCCGTTAAGAGGAGGTATACCAATTAAATTGGCAAAAGCCTCATCATAACAAGCAAGAGAAAAATAATCTTCACCACAAAAGAGTGCAACAAGAGCAAAGATATAAGATCCGCACTCAAGACAAATCCTTTCACAGAGCCACCTAGGAAATACAAAGGAAAGAAAGGTGGATGTGAAAGAATAAGGATATCCACTAAAGATGTAACTTCTCTCAAGTGTATAAGATTCTAGGTAGATGAAAATCATCATGATATCAATCCACAAAGAAGGATGCACACAAGAAATGGTTACTTAAGGAAAGAATAGGATACCCAAACGAAAGTCATAAAATATATTGATAAGATCTTTGCTTGAAAAGCATATAGCGCATGGCTTAATATTATCTTACAGTATATAAATGAGCTTCAACCAAACGAACATCAAAGACATCACAACTATCAAAAAGAGATCATTGTTGAGATGCTTTGAGAAGGGAAACAAGTAACACAAGAACTAATCAAGAAATTCATGCCATGATGGAACCTACACAAGGTTGTATGTAAGACATGTATGCATGAGTAGATACTTGTTACCGAGATAGCATTGGAAGGATGTAGTAGATACCAATTGAATGTAAACGATAGTAGTTCATTGAGCGTCCTAGCTTGACTCCAATAAGCACATGGTGACACCACCTTCCTTTTGAATGAGCCGAGCATCCAATGCATCTCTAGTTGTTCCTAGAACAACACCACAAACAAAATGGTACCCAAACTCATTGGGACCAAAGATTTAGCAAACCAACAATACATATGACAAACTCCACATAAATATGTGCATATAGATATGAAATAGAATTTCATGCACATCTTAGCCAATTAGAGACTTGGTGAAGTTTCCCTTATATATTGGGTCAAAGAAAGAAAGCATGCCAAAGAAACTACATGAAGTTAAAATGCATGCTCAAGACTTTCAAGAACTGATACCAATTGACAAAGAAAAACCAAGTGAAGAAAATATACCAAAAGAATAAATCATCACTTGGAGGAAATCAACTAAACGATGCATAAAGGAACGAGATATCCATTGATACACTCAAAATAAAAGATATCAAACTCCCAAAAGAGAGGATGGTTCCAAACAAACCAAGCTCTCTACAAAGTTTCATGATGGCACAAAGTACCAAAACGAAAACGGCTTGCCTTCCACCAACACACACTTGATAAGGATCGCAAGATGAGTGTTTTATAGAAAATAGGATAGCTCCCCAAGACTAGTGCATTATAGAGAAATTGCATTTGAATACAAAATGCACAAGGTGGGATCACCACTTTCACTATATCTAGAAAACACTAGACAAGATCAAGAAATAAACAAGATCCACAAGTGGTATGGAAGACAAAGGGAGTTGATACATTCCTTGGCAATAGAAAAGGCAAATAAAAGCAAAAGCCAATGTAAAGATGATAAATAAATTCTACCACGCAAGTGAGTACCAATTGTCAAAAGACAAGAAGTAAATGGAAATAATTCCTGAGTAGATAGCAAGGATATCCGACATCATCTTCACACCAAACAAAAAGCAAATTGCAACTTGTAGAGCTAACATGCCACCTAGGAACAAGATAATTTACAATATCAACTCTAGGTGACAATATCTCAAATGTACACATTTTCTAGGCTAGTAATATACACATAGCATATTACTCCCCCATAATGTGATACCAATTAAGGATAAACAAGAGGCAAATAAAAGGATCCAATAATAGATAACTAATGGACTATTTAGAATTTGAATTTCTCATGTGAAGACATACCACATAGCGACTAGATAATCTTGAAATATCAATACTAGATGGTAGTACTCATGTACACACATTTATAGGATTGTGAGGTGCACAAAGCACATCACTCCCCCATAATGGGATGTTCCATTAATCTCTCACAAGAGCCAACTAAGAAATAAACAAGATGCAAAAGGCTCAATGCATGACACACACGTACATGATGTGCAAACCAACACACACATACTTGATTGCTCAAGATAATCAAGTTGGAAGCACAACATATACAAACACATGCAAGGAATGAAACCAAACATGCAAAGGGGCAAGTAACTATCAATGTAGACACTTTAAGCATGAGTTGCTGCAAGGAGGAACATTGGATATATGATATAAACTTGATAATCCGAAAGACTTGGCTTGAGACAATAAGAATGATGAAGTCCCCTTAATTGTTCATAATGTAACGAAGTCTCCAATGACCTCCAAAAACACCTATTGATCAAGTATGAGCTAGTTGGTCCCCAACCAAGTTGGGTCCTAAGAGGTTAGTCACAATAGGCTTGGCCACCCAAATGGTTCTTTTCTTGACACCACTTTGAGCACCAAAAAATTTGGCAAACACATTGCCAACCTTATCCTTCCCAAGAGAATAGATATCATCAATTAGAATAGGGTTGGATAAGGTACTATTTGTGCATGGAGAAGCAACATGACCTTTTTCACGACATAGGTAGCAACGTCTACTCTTTACTTTCTTCTCACTTGATTTCTCAACTTGAGAAGCATTGGTTTGAGTTTTCTTGGGAAGAGGCCTTTCTTCAACTTGAGGTTGAGAAAAAGAGTGAACTTGTGGCCGCTTCCCTTGTTGCTTGTCACTAATGGCCTTCTTCTTCAAAGGGCAAGATCTAACATGATGCCCTTCAATTTTGCACTTGAAGCAAATGGTCTTGGCCGAATTCTTGACTTGTTGTTGGCCCTTCTTGTTGTTTCTCTTGGACTCCTTCTTATTGGAGTTGAATCAAAGTCCACCTTTCTCATTGGGGGATTTTTGTACACTCAAGATATTGTTGAGTGTGGCCTTCCCTTCATGACACTTTTCCAAATCATTCTTCAAAGAAGTGACTTGGGCCTTGAGCTCTTTGTTTTCCTCTACATGGTTAGTCTCAACACAAGCACTAGAGGAAGTATAAGCTTCATCGTTAAAGCAACAAGGCAAGGAAAGTAATTCATCACAAGCTGTACCAATGTTATGCATGGATGAATTGCGAGGACTAGCACACGATAATATAGCATTTTGACTAAAAGTAGTGCTAGTATCCACATGAGGCTCACTAGATGTTACCTTAGCAAGCATGGCCTCGTGAGCTATCTTTAGCACATTATGGGATACTAGAAGATCATCATGAGAGCTTGTGAGCTTTACATGATTTTCTTCCAACATCCCATAATTGCTAGATAGCAACTCAAGTGGAGTCCTTAGCTCAACATTCACCTTCAATATGGATGCTTCACAAGAGATAGAGTTAGTAGCACAAGCATCATCATTAACAACAAGAGGAGAAGACAACTTGGCAAGCTCTTTTGAATACGAAGCTTTAAATTGAGCATGATACTCGGTGAGTTTGATGAGCTCACTCTTAATGACCCTTGAGCCATTTTCAAGGTGCTCAAAGTCCTCAGGGAGTTTAGCATGCACAACTTCAAGCTCCTCATTTTTAGTTTAAAAATCATTGGCCACCTCAAGATCTCTATCACGAGATTCCCTCACTCTAGATAATTCTAGAGCAAAAGTCTCCTCAAGAGATTCCTTGGTGGTTTGTTCAAGTTCAAGAGCTTGAGAGAGGTCCATAATCTCATTAGCGTAATCACGCTCATGACCTTCCATTTTATCAATGGTGACCTCATGCTCCTCAAGACGATATTCCAACTCATCAATATATTGCTTGCCCTCAATAGCAACAGACATGATTTCCATGAAGTTGGAACGAGCAATTTTATTCTTAAGAAGAGCTTTACAAATCATTTCCCCCTTAATTTTGAAGGAGGCAACATCATCATTCTCTTCATCATAATCAACATCATCATCACTCTTGCCATCATCAATATCATCACAAGATATATTGGGATTCAAAGTGGGAGATACCTTTGAAGCCTTGGCCATAAGGCAAAATGCAATAGATGATGATGTAGGATCCGTTGAAGCACCATTCAAGACCACATCTTGTTCCATGGGGTGTTGGGTTTCCTCTACATTTTTAGCACAACAATTCGAGGAAATATATGCATTTTTATCATGGCAACAAGACATAGTGAACATATCATCATGAGATTTAGTCAAGCAATTTCTACATGATATGCAAGTACTATCAACACAAGCATGTGAAACATTTGGAGTGCTCGGAGTGCTAAAGTCCAAAGATGAAGCATTGCAATAAGAAAGTGATGAAGGATTATCAACAATAAGCCCACTATCATCATTGCAATGTACACCACTACTCACCATGTCACTACCTTGTGGCAAACCACATGTAGGTTAAGTAGAAGAAGTTGAGAACACAACACGGTCGGATGTGGAGGGAGAACAATCATCCCCACAAAACTTGGACATGCCATATTTATCTTGAAGCTTTGTACACAACTCATGAGCATCCCGAAACGACATGAGTTGAAATATAACTACATTGCTCAAAGCATCGAAAAGCACATTAGAAGCTTGAGCATTGATATAAGAGTTTTTATCACCCTCTAAAGATAATCTTTGGGGATTCTTTGGAGGAGAAAAACCCATATCTACAATTCGCTCTAAATTTGGGTCCATGACCCTAAAGAGATTAAGCATGCGAATTACCCAAACATCAAAATTTGTGCCATCGAAACTAAGAGTGTCAGAGAATCCTAACCCCCTAGTCGACATCTTTACTCTCTAGGCGGTAAAGCCTAATAAAGAGAGACAAGGCTCTGATACCAATTGAAAGATCGTGGATGTCGCCTAGAGGGAGGTGAATAGGCGATTTAAAATAATTACAGTTTAGGCTTGAACAAATGCGGAATAAACCTAGCGGTTAATTTGTCAAGCACAAAACCTACAACAACTAGGCTCACCTATGTGCACCAACAACTTATACTAAGCAAAATAAACAACTATGTGATAGCAAGATATATGACAAGAAACAATATGGCTATCACAAAGTAAAGTGCATAAGTAAAGGGGTCGGGTAAGAGATAACCGAGGCACGCGGATACGACGATGTATCCCAAAGTTCACACCCTTGCAGATGCTAATCTCCGTTTGGAGCGGTGTGGAGGCATAATGCTCCCCAAGAAGCCACTAGGGCCACCGTAATCTCCTCACGCCCTCGCACAATGCAAGATGTCGTGATTCCACTAAGGGACCCTTGAGGGCGGTCACCGAACCTGTACAAATGGCAACCCTTGGGGGAGGTCACCGAACCCGTACACTTTGGCAACCCTTGGGGGCGGTCACGGGTACCCGTCAAATTGCTCGGGGCGATCTCCACAACCTAATTGGAGACCCCGACGCTTGCCCGGAGCTTTACACCACAATGATTAAGCTCCGAACACCACCAACCGTCGAGCGCACCCAAGAGGAACAAGTTCAAGGGCACCAAGCACCCAAGAGTAATAAGGTTCTCAACTTATAACTTCCACATATCACCGTGGAGAACTCAAACCGATGCACAAAATGCAATAGCAAGGGCACACGGAGTGCCCAAGTCCTTCTCTCTCAAATCCCACCAAAGCAACTAATGCTAGGGAGGAAAATGAGAGGAAGAACAATAAGGAGAACACCAAGAACTCCAAGATCTAGATCCAAGGGGTTCCCCTCACTTAGAGGAGAAAGTGATTGGTGGAAATGTGGATCTAGATCTCCTCTCTCTTTTCCCTCAAAAACTAGCAAGAATCCATGGAGGGATTGAGAGTTAGCAAGCTCGAAGAAGGTCAACAATGGAGGAAGAACACGAGCTCAAAGGATAAGGTTCATTGGGGCAGAACACCCCCTTTTATAGGTGGGGAAAAATCCAACTGTTATGCTCACAGCCCGCACAGAGCGGTACTACCGCTCGTCCTCACGGTACTACCGCTAGGGGTAGCAGTACTACCTCAAAGGGTAGCGGTACTACTGATTGCGAGCGGTACTAAAGAATTACATCCGTGCCTACCACCGCTGGACTTGTGACGAGTTTTTGGTCCGGAGCGGAAGTAGCCGCGGTAGTACCACTCCCACGAGCGGTAGTACCGCTGCAGCTTTTAAGAGGACACCAAAACTGACACAACTTCTGCAAACGGACTCCGAATTCAATGAAACCAAGTTTGTTGGAAAGCTAGTGACACACCAATTCTGCGAACGGGTTGATAGGAATAACAATAATAAGAAAATTAGAAAAGGCCCATTAGAAAATGGTGAGAATCCTTCCTCGGATAAGACCGGTAAAACCTCCAACACCGAAAACGCAATAAAAGAAGCATGTGAAGTCCGTTTTCAATGAACTCGAGCTTGTCATCTAGATGACCATAATCTCTAAGACTCACAAAGAGAACCAAACAAGAACCAAGAAAGATGATGCAAGCATGCAATGATTTGAGCTCTCTATGAACGATACGATCAAGTTACTCACTTGAGAGCCCCCCTTGTTAGTACGGCAAACGATCCTATAACCCGATCTCCAAACTACCACCATGAGACTGGTAGAATAGAGAACCTATCAAGGCCAAACATTTGCCTTGCAAAAAGTCCACTTGAGCTAGATGTAGACGATCTTGACTTCCTCAAGTAGGACCATCTTTCTTGATTGCGTTGGCTCGGTGAAGACTAGTAGATTGCTCCCCCATACTCCATTATGGGTGAGCCACTTTTCGGCACATCTTCACAAGTACATTGTCACCACAATGGACGGCAATATTCAAGCACTTGATCTCTTCGTGATGCATCACTTGAACGTGCACACCGCAACCTAACCCCACAAAGAACTCTCACGAAGACTATGGGTTAGTACACAAAGCGTAATGGTCAATGCTTACCATACCATGGGATCACTTGATCCCTCTCGGTACATCTTCTACGCTTTGTGATTTGATCAACTTGATTCACTCTTGACTTAGTCTTGATCAACCTTGAACCTTTCCAACTCTGTTCATTTGGATGATGCCTTGAAGGTAAGCATGAATGATCACACAATCTTCTTCTTCAATACATGCTTGCAATAAGCTCAACTCTCACATGACCAATCTTTAGGTAATTCCTTGAATATCACCTTGGTCGACACAAACTCTCCTTGAAACCAACACATGTAGTCCAAGAAAAGCCTATGGACAAAACCTTCAAATATAACTCAAGGCAATCATTAGTCCATAGAGATTGTCATCAATTAGCAAAACCAAACATGGGGACACCGCATGTTCTTTCACCGGACTTCAAAATTGATTGACCTATACCCCAAACTAAGCATGTGGTTGATGAATCATTTGTAACGCACTGGACCAGCAGTATATAGGTCTAACACCTTTGCAAGCAAATGCGTAGTATCGATCCCAGTACGCCCAACAAACACATCGCAAGTTATATCCATACATGCAACATGCACGCCGTGTTGGTGGAACGATAGGTATCACAATAGAACTCTAAAAAAGAACTGCAAAAATATATACAACAACTTCGGATTGAATCAAATTGAACAACTGAGTACATACAAGGGTCTTGCAACCAAGTTGCAGCTCTCACAACGGAAGCGAAATATACCTTAGATAGGTACTCTCTCTGTTCCAAATTAGTTGACTCAGATTTGTTTAGATACGGATATATCTAGACATATTTTAGTGTTAGATACATCCGTATCTAGATACATCCAAGTCAACTAATTTGAAACGGAAGAAGCAAAATTTAATACTTAAGAAGGCTAAAGAAGAGAAGATAGTGTCCATAACCCGTTCCAATTCATTGTCTGGGATAACCATGGCTAACATCATCCTTCACCACTAGAGACCACCGATTTTCAAATGCCTCATATCAGCAGCATCCGGATCAAAAGAAAAAAAAAGAAAGGCGAGAACTGATGTGTACTCGGAAGACTTACATCAGATCTATCTACACATATGCATTAGTACCAAATTAAAGGATATATGTGGGTGTCTACAACAAGCGCTAGCATACTACATATGACTCCTATAAAAGCTACCGCTACTAGAGTTTGCTATAAGGGGTAAGAGAGCGCACACGAGTCCATCTAATTAAATTAGAACCACAACAATACCCCATCATGAATCCTCCCTTGACTCCACTATGAGGAAGCAATCCATGACACTTACACTTATCTTGGCAAATTTATTAAGTAATTGTTAAACTTATTCTATGATCAAGCAACAATCTTCAAGTCGTCCAGAACCTCGGACATGGTCTTTCGAATAGATTAAACCTACAGAGGTGCATCAAGTTACACATACACACGCGGTCATCTCTTAATGCTCGCGAGTAGCATATTTCACGAGGTGTGCCGATAGAAAAAAAAATTGACACACCGCCCCTATGCTATAGACAAGTCCAGGGAATCACCCAAGTGAGACGCACTCGAATCACAAATTCAGCCAAAGCTCCAAAACAAAGTCAACCATTGTGAGGACGCCCCAAGCCCATCTCAACAGATGGTTCTACGCTTGGGATAATTGTGCCACATCCTTATATGTATGCATCCATCACCCATTCATTATTTTGATCTTTCTATGCATATGGTAAATAGAAAGCCTGAACTATCCGACTCCATATTTAAACATGGCTACATAATTTCGTATTTTTGGATTAAAATTGAATTACTTATGAATTTTGAGTACCTAGCGGGGGAACTTGAGTTCGACATCATAGATCTACCGAACAAGGTTACGACCCCTGAGGAAGCCTCAGAGCGCGTGGCCAACGGCTGACGGTGGTGCATGAGGTTCGGGTGGGGAACAAGGCGGATGCCTCACACCGTTGAAGAGAAAAAGAAGATAGGTGTAGTAAATAACGGATGCTAGGGTTTCCACGCGGTAGCTTTGTACCTCGGGGGAGGAGTGAGGGCGCGACGGTCAGAGCTCATGGGTGACATCGGCATCGAGAGGTTCACGCGAATCACCTGCCATGAGGAGGGAGATGACAAAGGGACAGGTGGGTTGTGATGCGTGTGTAGGCTAGCTAAGAAGTGCGTCTGGGCCAGAGAGAGAGAAGGATATCTGCTTTATTTATTTACTTTCTTTTTTAATGAATTTGCTCTTGCTTTGAATTTTGCAAGGATCCAAAACAACACCAAATAATTTGCAACTTCTTATGTGGCACTACTAGGCTAGTCCAAGTCCACATAAATAATCTCAAGATTATGAAGCTTATATTTAAGCGGTACAAATATAAACACAATTTAATTATTTTTATGGTTTAATCCAAAAATAAGACTTATAACCCTAAATTTTTTGGGAGTATAATGAATATGAGGCTCTAGCCACATTATTTAGGGTTTGGAAATTGCTCTTTGGACGAAAATTGGTAACTTTGTAGGATTTTGGTCTTTAAGAAAAACATGAGGGTTTCATCCTCATTTTCAAATTAAAATAAAATAAAATACGGTGCCTATGAGATGATCATGATGCACAAAATCAGTTCCTAATAATATTGTCGATCTTGGGCTGTTACATCACTCGTGGTTTTGACTCTATCAAAAGCGGTTTTGACCACATTAACCGCTCACTGAGCAATGCCAAGTCACCAGGGCATGCCAACTAAGATTAGTCAACCATTATAGCCAGCAAAATATATATTAAAAACAATGTTTGCATGCCCACCTGTCGTACCAGACCTATGTCCTTCATCCTCTTCTTTTCTTTCCCCTACTGGTTGTGGCCAAATTTGGTGTTTTGACCTTTTTTTGCGAAAGTTTAGCGAGATCTCATCCTGACTCGAAAAAAACTCGGGATCTGGCCATTTTCCTACCGTCAAGGTCGATGGCGGTAGCGTATACCAGCCTACCGCCAAGGCCCCTAGCGGTAGGCAACTTATCCACGTCAGCGTACTACTGCCTACCGCCAAACAGGCTGGCGGTAGCCTGAGTACCCCTACCTCTGTGGTGCCCGACGGTAGGTGGGTACCAAGGGGCCCGGCGGTAGGCTGTTATACCTTACCGCCATCCACCCTGACGATAGAAAAATGATCGGATCTTGAAATAAATTCAAAATTCACAAAAGGATCAAAACACCAAAATCGGCCACCGGTTGTCGATGCTATACCAAATTTGAGGTGGAGATGGTACCACCGCCATCGAGATCCATTTGAATGTGCCGACTCCCAGTGCAGCAGGTACATGTGCATAATGTTTTCTGTTTTGAAACGGAGGTAAAAGCTTTGTCTCATCCATTAAATAAAGAGAGAATAGAGTTAGTTGCAAACGACCCGAGTACATGTGCATAATGTCAAGCACAAGAAGAAGTGTAGAATATGTATGCCTGGCTCTTTGTTGATAAGATAGGTAAGAGGAGACATAGGTTTTCCCATCTTTTTCTAGAATCCATTTGAATGCTTCTTGCCACGGCAAACTCGCGCACAACAGTACGGCCCAGCCATGAGCCATGGGACGCCGACACGGCCGGACTCGTGACCTACTACTTTGCTGCAGCAATGGGGGCGGCTCCATTGACGTGGCGATTGACTGTTTCTCCATTCAGCGAACTGTTCGCGATCCGGCAAGTTTTTCTTTTTGTGTTCACAGACAAGCCCACGGGCTGACGGGCAGGTGCGAGGTGGTGCACTGTTAAACGTGTGCACGACCGTGATTTGTTTACCTGCAGGCTGTTCGCGGCAAACTTAACAGCAGCACTAGTGACGATCTGATGGTTAGAGACGAATTAGCAGTAGTCCAGCAATTGTATCTGTCTATGGGCACGGAAAGGGAAACTCAGCAGATGGAAAAAGGAAATCGTATCATGGCACTCTACTAATAGGGAGCCCCCGGATACGTATAAGATACGTATCATGGCATGCTTAACGAGCCGTACGTCGTGCGCCGTCGTGGTTCTTGGGACGTCGACAGACGGAGGCAGCCTTTGCGTTGGCATGTCGACGGTGAAAGGCTTTTACTGGCTCATACTCCACGGGTTGATGATGGCATTTCTCGAGCAGCCTGACCTCAGAGCCGGTACTGCGATTTCGGGAGCCCGGGGCGAAGCTATAACCCGGAGCCCTGTAATATAAATACCAATTATAATAATCGTTGTATGTATATATAAAATGTTACCAAGAAACAATTAAAATGTTCCCAAACAGTTTCATATAAGATAACTTATGAATACTTCATATTTTTTTGAGAATAATTACCTTACTATTTTATTCCTAATATATTTTTGAATGCATACTTGGATGATATAAATGTGATAAAATTTAAAGAAGAAATTGGTTATTCCAAACTAGTGTAAAGTTACAAAGGTACTAGACCAACTCAATAAAATCTTACTGATTATCAAGTTTAACTAACAAAGGACAAATCTCTGATATATACTATATCCCTAAACAATATCTAATCATTATCAATGACTTTATAAGAATAATCGAGATGGAAAACGATTGCTTTCATCCGGATGATAACTCGCGCGCGTCCGCCGCCTCCCCTGCCAACCACGTGTCCAGGTCGAGGCCCACGGTTGTTTCCTTCCTCTTCCCTGCGCGCGTGTTGGCCTTTGAGACGGACTCGCGTGTTTCTCTCTCTATACCCACTCACTGCATGGCTGCATGCCCCCTGACAAGTAGCACCACTAGTATTGTTTTCTTTAATATATGGTTAAATTGCTGCCATGCACCAGTATCAGCTAGTACTAGCTGGTTAATGTCCTCAACAAGACACTACGGCTCTCGCGTTCGCGACCTTGGTCAGTTGGTACAAATAGTTTTGCACGCTGAATGGTTGTTGTTGGTTTTGATTTGGTACTATGAAACTCACGGAGTAAAAGTTGCTTTGGATGTAGCGTCCTTGAAGCTGCTGCTTTGGCCTTAAAGCATGCCATCGCAGCATCACCGGAGCAACCGGACCCGTCGCTGCATTGCTGTTGCCGTCGAAACATGCCATCACACCATCATCGAAGCTGACATGTCCGTTGTCACAACAGTGGCTTGTCCGTGAAACACGCCATTGCAATCATCAAAGTAACAAGCACATTCCGTTGAAGCACACCACGGCCCCGTTGCTGCATCACTGATGCCGTCGAAGCACGCCGCCGCACCATCATCAAAGCTGACATGTCCGTGAAGCACGTCGTTGCTACATCATCGAACTAGCCGAGCATTGGTCGTAGCATCACCGCGGTTGTTGAAGCACAACGTCGCAACATCGCCATGACTGTAGGAAGCATGTCGTCGCAGCATCGTCATGGTTGTTGAAGCACACCACGGAAACTCGAAGCATGTCGTCGCAGCATCATCGCGTCCGTCAAAGCACATATGGGCATTCGAAGCATGTCGTCGCAGCACACCTCGTAGCATCACCACGGCCATCGAAGCATGCTGTGACTACACACCTCGTAGCATCGCCACGACGGTCGAAGCAAGCCATCGCAACATCCTTGAAGAAGTCGAGATGTCGTCGCAGCACACCGCGGCCGTTTGAAGCATGTTGTCACGCCATCACCGGGGCCGTCGCATCACACGTCATAGTATCGCGTAACCGTTTGAAGCAATCGGGTGTCGCAAAGACCGCAGTGGCGCCTGTAGAAGCCGGCCGACCCTCACAACATCATCGTCTCAGCTTACAGTGCCTCGGCCCCCTTGTACACAGCAGCCACTCCGCCGCTGGTCTTTGAAGCAGCTAATGTCGCTACAATGGCGTTTGTCCTTTCACTTTCCAAGCTGCATGTTGCTGCATGTCTTTTGCAGGTCGGACATCCATGGTTCAAGGGCCTCCTCCATTGCTAATGCAAGGATGGTTCTGCCAACAACGGCGATGCGGAGGGTGTTAAGTTGCAGCGTTGGTGGCATGGGATGCATCATGCATGGCGTGCGAGCAGGGTCGGCTTCTTTGACGAGCTGAGTTATATATAGGCTAGCTACTACCAGCGGCACGTGAGGTGTGAGTGTATTTATCTAGCTACTACCAGGACGGATGCCCACGTGAGGTGTGAACGCATTTTTCTAGCTACTGCAGACACGCGTATGTGTGGAAAACGATTCAAGGTCTTAATTAATCCAACGATCAAAAACAGCCTAATCGAGCGGTGGGCGAGGCGGCTTACTTTTCCCTGGCATCAGCCGGGTGATTTGTAGCAGGCGCCATACTGAATCTTTACTGAAGATGTACCTTTCGTGAGGTCAAAAATAATAATGAATCTTTTTGTAAATCTTTAACTCTTATCATGATAAAATCGCATAGGCCATCACACGATGCCATCTTCTCTAAGCGACTCGGCCTCCCCTGGGCATAGCTGCGTCTCATGCGATGGGGTGTCTCCCGTCTCCGGCCGAAAGGCCATTCTCCAGAAAACGGGAGCATGGGAGGTTTGCTAGCCCCTGGCGCTAGATTGGGTGAGCTTGCTAGCCCTGACTAGCGATCAGGTACAACTAGCAAGGGGAAGCGATCAGGAAAAACGAAGATGCAGATCGATTGGAAAGAATTATAAGATGGAGATCGATCTCTAGGCGCTCAGTCACGATTTCATCTCGCGGCGGCGTGGCTGTCGTCGTTCCTCCCGGAGACTGGAGCGTTTAGTAGACTCTTAGAGGCAACATACCTGCAGAGGCAACTTGAGTCCTTCCTGGACGCTCTCTGCGAACCTCTGCGGCTCCGCACATTCATTCTTTCAAGGATCCAGTGACCTCTGAACCCGGTCAATCTCGAGTATGGTATATGCTGCACGGGCACATACGTACGAGTACGTATGTTTTTTTTGTGTGGGGACGTTCAAGCAAAGCCCTCCCTCCATCCGCGAGATCCCGCCGGTCAAATGGTCCACGTACTGGACCGCAGCAGCAATTGGAGCCGGGCACGCCGAAGGTTGAGGACTTGAGGTCCATATTTTGACTGGATCTCATGTGCTCCTCCTCTCGAATAAATGCCTGCCTGCGCGACATGGACGAAAGTGTGTACGTATCCTACGTACCGTACACCTTCAATCAAGCGTCTGAGAAGAGGAAAACGGAGAGAGGCCGCGGTGTGGATGTGAGAAGGGTGTTTGTTTTCAGGGGTTTATTGGTTTAGGGACTTAAAAAAACGAAAAATGCCAACGGAGGCTGAGCTCCAGTGAGCTCGTTTTCAATTTTTATTTTTTTGAAGCATGAAAAATTCCAAATTTATTTTTTGAACACACATGCACATGTATACTATGTATATGCAAAATTTCACGGTATTATACGTTTACATGTGACGTACAGAAAAAAGATAAATACACATTTTTAATGGGCCTTTTATTTTTGTTATTGGGCCAGAAATTATGGACTTAAGACTTATATGTTAAGACTAAAAAAAACCTTACAACTTATGAACCAAACAGGACCTCATTCATTTACACCGACCGTACAAAAATGATGCGAAACTAGCTTATGGCAGTTCCTTCGCTGGCGGGAGCATCGTGCCGAGCTACTGTACGTCCAAAAGGTGACGCGCGCTGCAACAGTGGCGATCGAGGGCGAGGCATGGCCCCGCGCGGAGGTGGCTGGCGAGATGTACGTCCGGCCGGGCTCGAACCGTCTCTGCTCGGCACATCCATAAAAGCGTGTGCATGGGGCGAGTGTACGTGGTACGTGCCACGCTTAGCGCGAACATGGCGAGTGCTGAGTGCTGACTGACGGTACGTCCGGACATATGGGCACATTCACCGGTTCACGCTGTAGGCGTGTGTGTGTCCAAGGCTGGCTGGCTTCCCATTCCATGCATGCATGCATGTCGTGTACGAGTAGGTTGGTGCGCGATGTAAAGGCCAAAATGAGGCTAGTTGTAATGAGGAGTATCATATAGTAGTATCATGCATATGATACTAGTGTATAATACTATCTCCCTAATGCATGTATCATATATTAGTATCATGTAGTACTCTATTAATTGCCATGTATGACATAAAGTAGCATAGCATTTATTATGATACGGTATCATGATATGATACTCCACCATCTCTTTCTTCATTTAAGGCTATGACACCTCATTAAAATTATCTAGTTGGCATGCATGATACTAGTTATGATACTATCATTACAACTAGAGATTGCGAGAAAATTACGTGGTCTTCGTCGACCGCCCAGTGCTTACACATCCAAGGCATTGCTAATGGCTTTTCTCAAACGCTGCTGGGAGATATTTTTTCTACTGTAAAAGAGTTCAGTGACTGTCATGACATTTCCCACTACAAAAATAGTACTACGAACAGTCCCTTGATATGTGGCACGCTTTGTGGATGCTCACTGCTAGTTCGGTCCCTAGCTAGGGGCTCTTTGTTCTTTTTTCTGAGAAAACATCTTGAGTGGCTCTGTGAGCAGATTAATGATCGGGACCAGACGATGCTTGCGTTTACCACACGAGATAAAAAGGGTAAAATTGAAATGTCACGGCCCGGTGGTACTATCATCAGTATCATGCATGTGTGGCGGGCCACGCCCGAGTGCTACCGAGCCGTTTTCTGCCGCAGCGCCGGGCCGGGCAGCACGTGCCTGCCCAGACCGCGTGGCTCCAACCAAAACATCCATCGAAGTGCCGAGGAAAGCGCAGCAGCGTCTGCTACATTTTCATTCGGGAGGTTGTTCACCGTCAGGTTTTGGCTCCCGGACATGCCCACGAACGCAGCCGGTGCACAGTGAAGGTTTTTTAACTGCTCGGGTCGGGATGGGATAGTTGATTGAAGTCCAACAGTTTTTTCTTTTCGCATTAGGCACTGCAGCTGGTGGCCTGACCCTGACTGATCCTACAGCTTGTCCTAACTTCCGTCGTGCCACACGAACTCAGCCGACGAGAGAGGTTCCAGAGGGACGCAGCTTTGGTGTCTTAAAAGGCACCTGTCTTTGGGTCATTAACATGTGAGCGAGCTATCTGTTGGGGCCACATGTTATAAACATAAAGGTAGGTGCCTTAAGGCACCGAAGCATCGTCCGTTCTGAAGATGACCATAGTATGTCAGATTAGAAGTTTCTTTTTCCTCTTTGTTACGAGAAACCAAAAAGAAGTTTGCAGCACTGCAATTTCCCATTTTCTTTCTTTAGGCGAGCACTGCAATTCCTTGCTGGACGCCATAAACGTTCTGCTGCTCGGTCGTATGTATATTTAGAGCATCTTCAACAGCCACGCCAAACTAGCGCCGCGCCGTAAAATTGTTCGTTCTAGTGCACGCGCAACCGGTATAGCTGCTCCAGCGGGCGCGCAAAAACAGCGCGCGGGCCGAAACTCAATCGTGCGCCGCTTATTTGCCGCGTCCGCTCCCGAGCGCTGGACTCTCGCGCGCTCGCTCGCAACTCCCATCCCCCATCCAGCCGCGCCGCCGCCGACGACTGCGTCACCCGGCGACCGTTCCGGCGCTTCCCCGACTTATCTCCGCCCCGCGGCGG
>NC_057809.1:572366784-572372911 GCF_018294505.1 Triticum aestivum | reverse complement strand
CCGACGAACAGCGCCCGCACGCTCGCTGCCGCTCGGCGCCCGCAAGGTGTTCGACAAAACTCCTAGAAGGTATGTATTGCTCAAAAGCCATGAATTTCGTGCATGTTGATTGTAGTTTTTATACCATAGTATTGAACATTGTAGATGAGTTCGTCGTATGATTCTTCCGAAGAAGAATTTGATATGGAAGAGGAGGAGGATCTTGCAATGATCCTAGCTATGCATATCAATAAAAAACCGAAGCACGGTGGTTCGGTTATGGGTCGGCAGAAAATTTGGAGAGATAGGATCGATGCCCACAACAGATTGATCAGGCATTGTTTTGCGGAGAATCCCACATACCCCGAGTCGTATTTTCGTCGCCGGTTTAGGATGAGCACCGAGTTGTTCAGGTGCATTGCAGAGAAACTAGCGAGCCATGACCGCTTTTTTTAGCAAAGGAGGAATGCCGCCGGAGAGCTCGGGCATAGCACCTTCCAGAAGGTGACAGCCGCTTTGCGTATGTTGGCATACGGTATACCGACTGATCTTGTTGATGATCACTTGGCTATGGGTGAGAGCCAAGCCATCATGTGTGTCAAGCGCTTCGCAGTCGGAATTGTGCAAGTGTTTGGCGAGGAGTATTTGAGATCTCCTAATGCTGAAGACGTCGCAAGGCTATTGGCGATGAACAAAGCTCGCGGCTTTCCTGGCATGCTTGGCTCAATAGATTGCATGCATTGGAGTTGGAAGAATTGTCCAAAGGCATGGCATGGGTAATTCCACAGCCAAAAAAGGGTTCCACTATAATCCTTGAAGGGGTGGCTGATCAAGAGACTTGGAATTGGCATGCACTCTTTGGAATGCCTAGATCTTTGAATGACACCAATGTTGTCAACCGGTCACCACTGATGAATAAGATTGCAAATGGTGAGTTACCACCGGTGCAGTTTGTAGCAAATGGTCGTACATACAACTATGGCTATTATCTAGCGGATGTCATCTATCCAAAGTGACAAACCTTTGTCAAGCCGTTGAAGAAGCCAGAAGGTAAGAAAAATCTTGATTTCCACAATGCTCAGGCGGCGGCTAGAAAAGATGTGGAGAGAGCTTTTGGGATTTTGCAAGCCCAGTTTGCTATTGTGAGAGGACCGGCTAGATTTTGGGATCAGAAAATACTTTGGTACATCATGCACGCTTGTGTGATCATGCATAATATGATCATCGAGAATGAGCGTGGTCAAGATGTAGACTACTCTCAGTATGAGCTTTTGGGACATCCCGTGCGAGTGCGACGGAGGGCTGAAATGGTGGCCCATTTTGTTGCCTCCTATCATGCCATTCGACGTTCCGCGTCGCATAATGATCTTTAGAAGGATCTCATTGAGGAGTGGTGGACATGGAATGGACGACAAAGAGCATCATGATTTGTGCGTTTGATATTGTATTGTTGAACTATTTGTTGTGTTTATTGCACTATTTATTGTATTGAACAATAAACTGTTTGGTTGAGTTGTAATAATGAAATTAAACTATTTATTTTGATTTATTTTTGTTTGTGTTTGATCTTTTTGCTTTATGTTTATAGAATGCATATATTATTTATGTGAGAGTTGCGCGCGCTGCTGGAGTCAGCGCTGCACGCCGCGTCAAACCAAACAATGAACGCGCGATAAAGCAGTTTTTTGTGCGCGACACGTTTGGCACCTGTTGGAGATGCTCTTACCGGCCGCTCCATGCATCGAATGGTTCCACAAGACCACAAGGCATATGCATGTTAGGTACGCCTCGATGGCTCGATGTACGTACCGTACACAAGAATAGACCGATGCACATCGACACCTGGAACCTGCCCAGTCAAAATCCCCTCCACATCGAGACCTGCAAGATCCTCCTGGTCAAATGTTCCATCCCTGAACCCGGGATGCGCCATTAGTCCTGGCCTTGAGGTAGTACGTAGTACGGATGAACTTATTACTCTCCCTACTGCAAGGTGGCTAGCTGACTCCATATTTGACTGGATCTCATGCTCCTGTCCTCGGGTAAATGCCTCCTGCGCGCCCGGGACAAAATTAAACCTGGAGCGTCTCAAGGACACCAACAGCATGAGGCCAACTTCATCGCGCGATTTCAAACGGACAATCGCTTTGTCCGGATTCTATTTGTTTGGGTAGGATAATGAGTTGGCATGAGAACCTGCGCATTTTTTGAAGGGAGATCACAGCGACAGCGAGATTTACTCTTACACGGTTACACCATCCATCTACCAAAGCCTAGCACAGTTCCTTCGGTGGCACAAGCAACGGACGTACGTAGTACTATAGCATCGGCATGGCGATGCGTCCAAAGGGTGACGCGGTAGCAGTGGCGAGGCATGGGCCGCCGTCCGGAGCAAAGATGTCTTGAACGTCCGTAAAAGCCAGGGATGGGAGCACGAGCACACGGTGCAACGCTCAGCACAAACATGGCAACCGGTCGACTGTACGCATGGCAGCATGGGGCACGCACGACGTGAGTGTGACGAGAGCGCGTGTGTTCACGACGACGAGCCGTCCGGACCTCAGGAGCAGCTAGTCATCAGCGTCGCTGTGAGCACCGTACGCAGCATGCAGGCGCGTGCCCGGTTGAGATTTTTGTAGGAAAAGTTTGGAGATGGGCTGAGATTTGTGGCACTCAGTTTATTCAAGGACTAGGCCTACCCCACTGAACTGTAGTGTGCCAGCCCGTTAGTTGCTACGAATCTCGGTTCGTTCGGTCCTTTTTTTCCTTTTTATTTCTTTCTCCATTTTAATTTTGTTTGTCTTTCAATTTTTTAAATACATATTTCATAATTACTTTATCAATTTCTTAAAGCGTTTATGCACATTTTCCAAAGGGTAATGCGGTGTAAATATACTGTTTGCACAACTTTCAGAAAATGTTGACAGCATTCGAACAAATATTTCGTGACATGTAAAAACTATTCACGTCTTTGAAAAAAAATTCACATTTTTAAGAAATACTTACGTAATGCACAATTTTGTGTGTGTAATTAGAAACGTTTTCATAAATATCTTCACGTGTTTCAAGAAATATTCTTCACTTTTAAAAAAATATGTATATAATATAATAAAATGTTCACATAATTTGAAAAATATTTCATACCATTCAGAAAATATGTTGTGACATAAAAGAAATTTTCGTGCATTTGAACATATGCTCATGTTTTTTTAGATGTATACACAAGGTCAAAAATATTCACATAGTTTAGAAATGTGCTTCATCCAATGAAAAATTATGCTCAATGCACATTTAATAATGTTTTAGATTTATTTGAGAAAATGGTCGTCATGCATTTGAGAATTGTTCAATGTGTATCGGAAAAATGTTGCGCGTGCATATGAAAAATGTACAACGTGCATAGAAAAAGAAGACATATATTTGAAAAACAAATGACATGAAGAAACCAATAAATTGAACACAAAAAGAGAAACCAGAAAAAGCGCACGCAAGATTTAAAAACCGGTCTATAGAACCTTCCCAAATCTCTTTAGATGGGCTAGCACAGTAATGTGAACATGCTCTAACGACAACGATAGACTTCGCAATTGGCGTGCTTGACGGAGCTCTTGTTCTCTTTTGTTTCCACGCTCTATTCGCAGCCTTGTCCCTATAAAGTGTGCTAAGCCGCCACCTTGTGGCGCTTTCTTTGCTTCGAGGCTCAGCGATTTCCTTTTGTTGTCAGCTTTTCTATTCGATTTGTATCATGCTAATTTTTCATTAACTTAACAAATTTGAAAAATCGTCACAAATTATAGAACTTCATTGATTTTTAAAATAATCATATATTTAAAAACATTGTTCAAGAAAAAATTCCAAGAATTTTTCAAAAATCTTCAAGAATTTAAAATTGACTGTTTATTTTAAAAATGTCCACAAACTTACACTGAAACTCACGAAATTATAGAAAGCCATGAATTATATATTTTTATGAAATTCAAAAATATTACGAATTTTTTAAAATACTCACATATCATAGTTGCTTTTATGTATATTGAGAAAAGTTTCATATAATTTTAGAAACATGTTCACAGACTTTATAAAAATGTTTATTTATTTTGAAACTATTTCTTTAGTTTAGAAATATTTAGATATCTGAAAAATGTTCAACATGCTTCGAAAAATTGTCATTGTGCACTTGGAAAATGTTCAACATTCTTCAAAAACATCATCGTGTTTCCACCAATATGGTCAATCTGTTTTCTAAAAATGTTCAGCGTTTATTTATAATATTCCTTGTATAATTTAAAATATCCTCATGTACTAAAATGTTAATTTATTTTTAAAAAGTATCTGTATATTTTAGAAAAAAATACAAATGCAAAAAATGTTCAAAAGTGTTTGTATATTTTACAGTTGCGTGTATGTTGATCGTTGTGGGCAAAAGACTTTTTTTACAAAGATATAAAATGTCTTTGTACAGTTTAGTCGAGCCTTCACAAGCCATAGTACTATTACATTCTTTTATTTTGCATCTATGTGAGAAAGTTCAAGCTGTGCAAGATTGTTGGTTGCAGGCATTATTTTTTATTGGTTGGTCACCAATATCTGCCACAGTGTGGTAGGGGAGGAGGCTATCCGCACGTTCAGTCCTGGAGAGGCAAGGACCGAACGAAATCGTTCGGTACAATCTCCCCCAGGCCCGTACAGCCTCCCGATCACCCTACAAGCCGTTGCATGTGAAACCAAAAAAGAAGAAAAGACCAGTAACCAGTGAAAACCCCAGATTTTTTTGCTGCAACATATTAAAGCCTAGTTTTCGCTATGGTACGAAAAATAAATACCATTCCCTATAAAAAGCAGAAAATGCCATCGTTTATATTTTTATGACCCATAAGAAACAAGACATGGCAACTCCCATCATACAAATAAAGGTTAAAATGCCATGGAAAATTCATAAGTTAAAAATGCCATGGTAATTTTAATCAAGTTCCATATAATGTATGCAAAAATGCCATTTTGAAAAAAAATACAAAAAAATTGAAAATATAAAAAATAACAAGAAAAGTTCATGTTATTTTAAATAAAATTTGCCATTTCCATGAAAAAAATAAAAAATTGCCATCGGAAAATAGGTATATACCATGCTACATAGTAAAATTTGTCATGTTCGAAAAAATATATAAATTTGCCATCATATTTAAACTAAAAATTACCATGATCAATACAATAAATTTTCCATGGGAAAAAAGTAAAAGTTTCCATGGAAATGATGTAGTAAATTTCGCCATGGCAAAAATGGACTAAAATTTACCATGGCAAAAATAGAGTAATTTTGCCATGGGAATAAATTAAAAAATGCCATGGCTACACAAGTATATTTTCCATGCTACATATTTAAAAAAGTCATGTTCTGAATAATGTAAAACTTTCCATCGTATTTAAATTAGAATTGCCATGCCCTATACAATAAATTTGCCATGTCAAAAAAATGAAGAAAAATTGACATGTCAAAGAAAAGTAGAGGTTGCCATTGCAATGGAAATGTAGACAAATCCCACTTTGATTGTGAATTAAAATATTTTTGCCGTGCCCCCGTGAACTACAATTGCCATGCCCCTTAAGTTTGACATGGCAAGTTTTCATTGTTTTTGAACATAATAAGTTGCCATGTTTTTTAACATCTACAACTTTGCCATCTTTTTGACGATGGTAAAATTGCCATGGCAAGTTTGCCATCTTGCTGAACACATTAAGTTGACATGTTTTATTATTCTAAACGTATATATAGGATCACGCTATTTGTCACCCTGGATGAGGAATAGTTATTCTTCATCCCTCTCTGTTTTGATATCAATGCACCATATTTTTACGTTTCATAAATTTTGTCTTATTTCATACATAAAAAGAGAATGACAAAAATATGTACTCGCCGTAAAAAATAATTTATATTATGTAAAATTACGAATGTAAAAACATAGTGTAAACCATACATAAAATGTGATTTTTCTTGTCTTATAACCTATATTTTGGTTTTTTTATACCAAATTTTATATATTAAATTAATATGCATGTAATCATTTATATTCTAAACGTAATTTATTTAGGAAGCGATCGTAAGATTGCCTCGGGTGAAGAATAATTTATTCTGCACCCCGGGTGATGAATA
>NC_057809.1:572241040-572366382 GCF_018294505.1 Triticum aestivum | reverse complement strand
CAAGTTTGTCGTGTTGTTGAACATATCGAGTTGCCATTTTTTTTTCAATATTTATAAATTTGGGATGTTTTTGAACATGGCAAAGTTGCCATGGCAACTTTGTCATGTTTTTAGATAAAGAAAAGTGCCACGGAAAATCACATGAAAAAAATCATACATAGCAAAAAATGCCATTGTTTACGAACAAGGATAGAGATGAAACTTGCCATGGCTAACGCAAATACAACTTTGCTACTGTTTTTTTTATCAAATTTGCCATGATAATATAATAAAAAAATTCCATGAATGTGAAATAATACAAAATGTTCAATAGTTGCAATGGCAAAAGCATGTTCAAATTTGCCATGGTATTTTACAAAAACTTGCCATATTTTGTGTGATTAATTTGCCTTTTTTGTGAAATAACACAAAAAAATGATCAACTTTGTCATGAAAAAAAATGTATATTCCAATTTGCCATGGCAAAATGCGTATTCAAATTTGATGGAATATTTTATCAAATTTGCCATGCTTATGTAAAAACAAATGGCCATGAAAAAATGATGACACGGTTACTAAAAATAAAAAATTGCCATCACTAAGGTGTGAGCAAAAACTACTCCCAATCATCAATTTCACTACACGTGGTCCTTAGATGGCGCCAAAAAACATCTTTAGATGGCTGTAAACTAAGTAAACACATAACGTGGAGTTTGCTAGGAGCAAAAGGCACATGGTGTAAAAATGCCATGATACGGGAAAAGAACAGGATAGAAATTCCCATTTTGTATGAATTAGATTTGCCATCATATTAAAAATGAAATTACCATTGTGAAGTAGAAAAGATGTCAGAAACATAACTACCTGGAAAATTGCCGTATGACTAAGATTACATGGCAAGTCTGGCATGTTTTTTGAACATCTTAGGTTGACATGGCAAGTCTCCCATGTTTTTGAACATCTTAGGTTGACATGGCAAGCTTGCCATGTTTTTTGAACATCTTAGGCAAGTTTGCCATCTTAGGTTGACATGGCAAGTTTGCCATGTTTTTGAAGTTGCTAATTAAGTGGCAAGTTCAGAAAGCTGTTGATATCTAGGCAATGGGAATTGTATGAAAAACAACATGGCGAGTTACTCATTTTTTTCTTCCAAAATGAACAGTCATGGCAAATGTTCTTCAAAACCATGGTATTATCCTATTTTGCATGCTATGCTCAATCCTATTACCAGTTTTCCTTGTTAAGATCATACTTCCTTCTTCTTTCTTTCATTTTGAAGAACATTTTCCTACTTCTTTATTTCTCTCTGATAACCTGCACTTTACAAATGCAGGCTCTACAAGCTTAGGTATACCAGAAAACCTCGCGTAGCGGCTGGCGTCGGGCGGCTTCCTGTAGGTTGTACGGGAGCAGCCCAATCTGGTTCTACCAACGCAGCTGGGCATAGAAGCGGGTGATGAACTCCTATGCCTCGTCGTCCACGGTGTCGCCCAGGCCTAGCTGGTCCCCATCGACCTCGTTCGATGAGAAGTTGGACACCCGCACCGAGAACCCACCGTCGATCGCGCCAGGCACCAGCGGCGACATCCCCGCCGACTGGCACTCCTCCCCAATCGTGAGCTCCTCACGCATCATCAGCGCCCCGGGCGACGACGACGCGGGGGACGCGTCAGCGCATGGAGAAGGAGCCCAGGTCGAGGTTGCCACTTCAAGAGAACTCGTACTCGCGGCGGCCTCTATGGTGCCCTTGGTGGTGGGAGAGGAGGTTGGCAACGGAGCGCGAGAGGGACTTGTTGCGGCGCCTCATGAGGAGGTGCGCGCCGACGAGCAGCTTGCGCTTGCCCTTGCACACAGTGGCGGATCTAATGGGTGGGGTGGGGGGCATGGCCCCCACATACAATTGGCAAAATTTTACATTCATATGTATATTCGGTACTTTGTTAACTATTTGTAATGTGTTTTAAGAAGGAAAAAATGCTACCCTTTATAATGTTTCCCCATGTTGATAAAGTTCTAGATCCGCCACTGCTTGCGCATCTTGCAGAAGACCGCCCACAGGTAGCCCCACATCCTCCTCGCCGCCACCAGCGCCGAGTGCCGTCCCCTCGCTTTGGTCGCTGGCCAGGATCTCACCACGAGGGATTTCACATGTGATGGTGAAGAGTGCGGGAAGAAGATGCAATCGTGGTTTTTCTTTTTCTTTTTTGAGAAATTGATACGGCTGTGGGTGGGGAGTGGGATGCGTGTGGGCGGTGGAAGCGAGTGGGCTGCGTTTTAGTCGTTCAAGACGTTGGCCCTTGCCACCGCACGCTCAATCGATGACGTGGTCGGGGATGCGCTTCAAGACCCGTGTTTTTTATCTAATGGCCCTGGACGCGTTTGAACCAAGTTGATAAGTGCCATATGTGTGGCATTTATCATTTGGGTATTTGTTTTGTGGTCACGGAATTGGATCGGATGGTTGAAAATAATTGTACTGGCCACAGAGTTACTAATATGTCAACTTGTTAGACGCGTCTAGTGGGCGGCTGGCTGCCCACTAGTGCGATCGAGCGGCCGGCCTAAAAAGTTAACTCCCTGTCCCCCCCGCGGTCCCGCGCTCCAGAAAAGGAAAGCGACCACCGAACCCACGCGATGAAGCGGCCATTCCCGATAGGCCCAAATAGAAGGAGAGAAAAGTCTCCTCACACTCCCACGTGGCCAGCTGTACCTACCCAGCCCCTCCCACGCCCGCTCGCCCTCACGCCACCACGATGCCTTCTTCTTCTCCACGAAAGAAGGGGATCCAAGGCCCTTCTTCCTCCTCCTACACAGCCGCCATGGCAGCCCCAAAGTAGAAGAAGAAGAAGTTGCTTCAAAAAAGATGTAAGGGCAGGGTGGTGAGCCATACTAGGTAGCAACATCAGTGTAGGTAATTTCCCTCCCTTTGGCCATCTTCTCTTCCCCTTCTTCTACTGCATATGTCAACCCCCTTCTCCATGGATCTAGCAGAACATTCATGGATAAACTGCTTCAAAAAGAGGTGGATCTGGCACATAACCGCACCCTCCCCCCATGAGTGTCATATCTGCAACTGAAAACAACCACAAATTACTATGCAACTAACCATGGATAGAAGCCTACTATTTCCTGGTTTGTGCAACTAAACACAAGTCATTAGGTTTAGTTGCACAACTTCCTAGTTGCACACTAAACATGGTTTGAGATCAACTTTACTGAAATTTTTTCTAACATGCATGCCAACCAAGTTTCCCCCACCTAGATGTGTTAAACAAACCAACTAAAAGCAAGTTCTCTGGCCAACTGAAATATCATTCTAGCCAATTCAACATGCATTGTAGCCAAAAACCTAAACATACATTGTAGCTAACGGAAAATGCATAAGTGTGCAACTAAACATGCATCCCAGCCAACTAAACATGTATTTTGGAAATTCAGCATGCTTGCTAGGCAACACTGAACATGTAGTATTCTTAGTGAATACTATAGAAAACCTAAAGTATATGTGCAATAAAACATGTATCCTGGTCAACTGAACATGCATGGTGTCCAACGGAATATGCATCCTGACCAAATGAAACATCTATTCTAGCCAACTAAACACATTGACTGTCCAACTGAACATGCATGCTGGCCAACTGAAAATATGTATCCTGGTAACTGAGACATCTATTCTAGGCAAAACCAAAAATCTGTAGTACGACATCGAAAACACAAAGAAACTTTTGTACATAGCTAATGAAACCACAAACCATATTAAAATAGTCATGCATATATTCTTGTACTACACATATATTCTGGTCCCACACCTATTGCAAAGCTATAGTGTAAAAAATATGTTCAATATACTAGAAGTAAAAACAGAAACGAGATGAAAAACATATATCTATAATCTGTCATCCAATTCTTCTTTCTTCTTTCACCTGGATTTCCCCGTCTCAATTGTGGCATCAAATTATGTCTAGATTATGTGCAGAAAAATCTGAATCAGCTCCTTGCAAAAACAGAAAACCTGCAAGCCGTCTCAACAAACAGAGGAAAAAGCCAGGAAAACTCTGTAGTAAAAAAGTCATGTTCTTGCTAGCTATTTACTGCAAACTATGCAACTAACATAAAAAATCTATGCAAAAAAGACTCATACCTATTATAATAAAGATTCTGCTATAGACATGTTGCTTTTGGAACTAAGATTGTCATAATGGTGTGCATCTGGCTATTTACTAAGCTTTTAGGTTGTTTGAAAACACTCTTTCATGATTAAACCGATGACATCACTTCCTTCTTTTTATATATGCAGGGGATCTGTGGCAGCAGCCAAAAAAAGGAAAAAATATGCTTGATCTCAATGAGTTGCCTCCTGATCTCAATGAGCTTCCTCATGATATGGATGAGCAGCAACCCAACATACCACAAGGGAATTGGACAGAAAATGGGCGCTCTGTTTACTACACGCAGACAAGTCATGGGCCTAACCCTATGGGCCATGACAATGTGGTAGGGCAGTCATCAACCCGTGGTGCCCCTCTAGTGGTGTCTTTGCAGTCAGAGAGCCATACTCTTGATGACACGGGCACCGCAACAAATGTTCCTGGTCCAACCGGGACTGAGCTTGGAGCTGGTGCTGTTGACAGTGCTGTGCAAGGAGAAGAAGGAGAAGATGAGGCTGGTTCTCAGCCAATGGAACCCTATGTTGGCATGAGGTTTGACAGCCTTCAAATTGCTAAGGATCACTACAATAGCTACGCCCTATGGATGGGTTTCTCTGTAAAAATGAACACCTCTAGGCGAAAAGATCACACAAATGTATTGGTAAAACAATAGTTTTGCTGCAACGAGTACAAGAAGCCAAAATCTGATGATGGAGGAGCTGAGGCTCCTCCTGTCCTGGACCCTATACCAGATCCAAAACCTATTGAAAGTGATGAGGAGATAGAAGATGAACCTCCAATATTTGCTGAAGAGGAGGCTGGTACTAGTAAGAAAAAGAAGAAGCGTAAACGCGAGACAATAAAGCAGACTCAATGCAAAGCAAAAATGTTGGTGAAGCTAATAGATGGGCGATGGCAGGTGACGCACTTTGTTTGTGACCATAATCATCCGCTGGTTAACAAACCTTCGTTGTCCAAATACTTGAGATCTCATCAAGGCATCTCTCCTAATGAAAAGGAGTTTTTGCACATCTTGTATAACTGCAAGTTGACTACAGGTGTGTTTCTATATCCCTTACAGAATTAAGTTTCCCTCTAGGCATTCCAGTGTGCAACTGTTATGGTACTGGTGTGCAACTAAAATGCCTTAAGAGTGCAACTAGGTTACCTTCACTGTGCAACTACATAATGTTCCTGTGCAACTAGATTATCTTCACTGTGTAACTACATAATGTCCTGTGTGCAAAATGAAAGTGTTTTTGAAAAGGTGCAACTGGTTGCCCATTTCCTGCAACTATCTTCTGTGCCAACACATGTCATATTACTGTGCAGCTGGATATGTGCATTCGTGCGACTAAAAAAAGATATATTGTTTCTTTTTGTATTATGCAGGACGTATGATGCATGTAATGGCAGAGTTCTATGGATCTGAGATGATGGTGCTGTTCGGACCAAAGGCAATAACAAATCTGTGTACAAGTTTCCGTAGAGATGACACAAAGGAGGGTGACATGATTGAGACAATTGCGCACTTCAAGGATATACAAAAAAACCGATCCAGACTTCTTCTATAAGGTAAAATATGATGAAGATGACAGAGTTGTCAATATATTTTGGGTGGATGGCTCAGCTCGAAAAGCTTATGCGGAGGCGTACCACGATTGCATATTGTTTGACACCACCTACATGACCAACATGTACAATATGCCGTTCGCGCCCTTCATTAGAATAAAGCGACATGGCCAATCTTTCATGCTGGGTTGCGCGTTTGTGAGGCAGGAGTTGGCATCGAGCTTTGATTGGGTCTTCCGAGCATTCCTAGAGGCTATGGATGGCAAACCTCCTGACAACTTCATAACTGATCAGGATGGTGCAATGAGGCAGTCAATACAGAGCATCTTTCCATCCACAGTGCATCGCTGTTGTCGATGGCACATCATGAAAAAGGCTCAAGAAAAAGTTGGTTGGCTGTTGTGCCAGAATCCAGGGCTCTCTGATGATTTATACTACTGTGTTGACTTCAGCTTCACTATAGACAAGTTTAAGCAGAATTGGGCTGGGTTAATGATGAAGTACGAGGCTATGACACACACACACACACACACTTTGAGAAGTTGTACGAATATAGGTCAACTTTGGTGCCGTGCTACTTCAAAAACAGGTTCTTCCCCTTCCTGCAGTCTACACAGCATAGTGAGGGGTTCAACGCGGTCCTAAAAAGATATGTGAACCCACACAATTCAATGCTGAACTTTGTCAAGCAATATGAAAAAATTCAGAACCACATCCTTGCCAAGGAAGGTTGCAATGATTACAGGACAAAACACCTTGATATTGAGCCATGGTCCAACTTCCCAATAGAGAGGCAAGCTTACGAAACCTACACTAGAGACCTTTACTGCAAGTTCAGAGAAGAGTTTATGCTGATTGGCCGTTATAATGTGTTCCTAGTTGGTGCTGACCTTTTTGAGCTCAGACCGAACCAGCAATTTGTTGCCAAATATGGTTCTTGAAACTACTTGGTGCAGGCAAGGGTGGGGGAGGGTTCCTATTTGTGTGAGTGTTGCAAAATGGACAAGGACGGCATGCTCTGTTGCCACATCCTCAAGGTGTTCACCCATCTTGGAGTTGATGTCATACCGGAAAGGTACATGCTAAGACGGTGGACACCTACTGTTGTCCCTAGTGCACCAGGGATCGGGTATGAGCAACCGGATGAAATGCCTCCTCAATCAAAAAAGCAAATAAGGGAGAGAAACATGATATAAGATTTTTGGAAACTAGCCAAGTTTGCAAGTGGCTCTGATGCAGCACAAGCCATTGTATACAAGCATATGCGCGGAGCACGTATCAAGATTGGCCACCTGAACAAGTCCAAGAAAAAGAAAAAAATGAATGCTGCTACTGGACCATCAGATGATGGCAACCCTCAAGGGCCTCCTCCACCTCTAGGCCCTAGACGGCATGCTCCGCCACCTCCTCCCCCGCCTGGCCCAACAAGCAGTGCCCCGCGTCCTCCTTCCAATGGCTCATCATCCAGGTAATTACCTGCCCCAACTCCACATCTAACTAGGTGTGTAACTTCAGTTACACAGATCATGGTGCCCAGTTGCAGAGAACAGGCTACCCAGTTGCGCACACTATGTTAGTTCGAGCATCAAGATAAACAACTAACTTGTTTTTCCTGTTCTGGCTATAGGTGATGGCAACCCTCAAGGACCTCCAGACCCTACATGGCATGCTCCGCCACCTCCTCCCCCGCCTGTCCCAACAAGCAGTGCCCCGCGTGCTCCTCCCAATGTCCCTACAGGCAGTACTCAGGTGGCTCATCACCCAGGTAATTACCTGCCCCCAACTCCCCATGCAACTAGGTGTGTGACTTCAGTTGCACACATTATGGGACCCAGTTGAACAGAACAAGCTACCCAGTTGTGCACGCTATGTTAGTTCGAGCATCAAGATAAAAAACTAACTTGTTTTTCCTGTTCTGGCTATAGGTGATTACCATCCAAGTGCCATGACGGGCCGTGCTACTACTATTTTTTTTCAACTTAACTTGCACACAGCAACCAGTTAGTTGCACCACATGGGTTGTGTGGTTGCAGAGAACATCAGTCCTGGTTGCGCAAAAAAATACTAAACTTTTTATATGATTATTCCACAGGTGATCGAACACAACCTCGTGATGGTCTAGCGCCCACACACACTTGTCCTACTGCCCCGTTGGAGGCTGCATCCCCTGCACAAGCCTCTGATGATTTTGTGCCCAGGGATCCTCCAAGGTTTACTACAAAGGGTAGGGCAAAGATTCGACGGTACAAACCGGCGCTGGAGCTACACCCAAAGAAGAAAAACAAATGCAGCCACTGCCAATCTACAGAGCACACTGCTGGTGTGTGTCCACTCAGGCTGCTGTGATTCTATTGCACCATTTGTATCTTTCTGACAAAAAGGAAGACCAAGTGGACACATTCAACATCTATGATTTCTCTTCTCTAATTTGTTTCCCTTGAATTAGTTTATGCACTGTGTAAAATGGTTGCTATTTGTGCCTTTGTTGGCAAATGGTTTAATATTTAGTTGTTGAACAATTGTATGTCCAGTGCTCCTAATGTGTCAACAAAAGTGATGACATTGAGTTGCAAACAGAATTACTACTAGTGTGCAACTACAAAATATGCTCAAAAATTGTGCAAACCAACAACTTCCTCCATAGGGCAGAGAATAAAAAGAGTGTTGACCTAGTCCTTGTCGTATCTGAGCAACTTCCTCCATGGGGCAGAGTTGTGCATGCTGGTGACCCAATAATTTGCCAGCTTCTTCCTGATGTTGAGTACTTCCTTGGGTTCGTAGTTGGGAAGTTGGCTACCATTCCACTCGGTGGCGTTAACTAGTGCGAACACCCCACACTCATTGCTGCAGTGGGCAAAAAGAGAATTTGTCACAGAAATTTAAAACCAAAAAGATAGTGTACTTTGTGAAACTATGCAACTACTTATGTGCCACTGTGCAACTGACTAGATAATCCATGAGAAACTCATAAAAATGAAAAACAGATTGCAAACTAGTTCCGTGTCTTAAAAAACTAAAGATTGCACATGTAGAAAATTTTAAAAACTACAAATTGATGGTAAAAAATTGAGAAAAATGCCATGCTTATTTTATTACTTGCCGAGCTACTTCGGTACGTCAATGTCAATAATTTGGAAGTGCTCAATGCTAAACTTTGGGTAATGCTTCCTCCATAGCTGGCGTACTGCCCTCAAGTTGTCCAGCTTCCTATTTGAATCAAGAACTTCGAAGCGTTCGTCCGTCAAGTTGACATTGAAGACCCAATAATGCCTCCCTCCCTTTTTATCATTTATATCAGCGCACTCGAGCACTGGCAGCATGACCTGCAAGCGTGAACGATTCAGACACAGATACATGTTGTAGGTAAGAAAAACAGTAAAGACTTGGTGAAGTTAAAACAAGTTGCCAGAAAATATTTGCCAACTAAAAGATGTGTCATGTGCAACTGAACATGTTATGAGTGCCAACTAAGAGATGGATCATGTGGGCACAACACTCACCAAGTCTTGCTTGTCGAGACGGTTCTTGTAATCAAACTTCTTGTTTATCTCATTCACATTGTGGATCTCTTGCTGTAAATTGATCTGCAAAAATTATAAGCATGCCTCAAACTACTTACTAGATGAAAGGACTCCCTGAATTGGTAAACGAAAGCGGTACAGAAAAACTAGAGGGGAAAAAGGTTTTGAAAAAACTTACAGAAAACCTCAGTGGCACAACGACCTTCTTTGGCCGTTCTGGTAAGTCATCCATGATATGTAAGATTCCAGTCTCAATAACAATTCTTGACAGCCATTGAACCAGCTTCATGGAATCAACTAACTCCTTTAAAGAAATGTAGAAAGCACCATACCTGATTATCTCATGGCTGATTTTTTTAAAAGAAATAAAAGACAAGTTAGCTTGAAGGGTCACGGCAACAAAAAAATGTGTATGAAATTAAAACAAAATAGTGTGCAACTAAAAGCCCTGTTTTGTGCAACATGCTCTGATTTTTATGCAACTAGGTAGGTGGTCTGTGCAACTGAAAAATATATGTATGTAGGCTGTGGGGAGTTGGTTTACCTGGTAGCATCATTATTTGCTCCTGGGTGATGCCTGACCCAATACAAGAGGGTAGCGTAAAGCTTGTTGACTGCCTCATTAGTATTGAACATCTTATTCTTGTTGTAATCAATGAATGGAGACCTTTGAGATGCTGCGGGCCTTATTACCCTTCTCTGTCTTCGTGCAATAGGTGGTCTTGAAGAACTACTCATGCCAACTGCTGGTTCTGCGCATATCGGGGTGTGGCAACTGTCTGGTGATCCAACATCTGGCTCTTGAGCTATTGCCTTGCCAGCATCAGGAGCAGCGCATCCTTCGTTCATAGCTGCTGGGTCCAACTCACCTCATCTATGACAACCACATCGGCTTCCCCTGTTTCTGCTGCTGGAGCAGGTGCTGGAGCATCACCATCTATGCCCAGGTCAAAAGATGGTGCATCGCAGAACCCGTCACCATGATAGATGTAAGAGTTTTATCTGCGTATGGTTTGAGGGCCCAGGGCATCTCCTTGCGGCACATACACAGGTGCATCATTCGCTAACTTGGTTCGCAATAGTCTTGTAGTTGGCGGCCTGGGAGGCTTGCACCTACTTACAATGTTGAACACCTCCTCTTGTCTTAATGAGTGCTGAAAGTCAGCTCTTGGTGATGCATGCTTGCTTGGCTACTGTGTGCTAGGTCTTGGGGATGGCACTTTGGCAGTTTGATCACCTCCTTTCGTGTTTGGCATTGAAGTATCTATATGAGTTGGCACCTTGGGGCTTGCAGTTGCAGTGGTGCCTTCCTGAGCAGTAGTGGTGGTTTTGACTATGACCACGCTGCTAACTGACACATCAGTTGGTACACTAGTATCTGCAGTTGGCATCTTTGCAGTCTGAGTTGGCAGCAATCTAGCAGAACTTGGCACCCCTGCATCAATGGCTATGGCACGTAGTACTGTCTCGTCTCTGAACCCCACAGCTTTTGTGCCCTGTTCCCCCTTTGTGCCCTTGGCAAACTTGACAATATTTTGCTGCTTAGCTGGTTTAGGTGGGACTGCTGAAAGAGGAGTCTTTCCTTGATCTGTTAAACTCCTGTGATGGTGGTTGGCTCTCTGCTCACTACACTTGGCATATCAGTTTGAACCACAACTTCCTTGACCACATTTATTTCAGCATCTGCACTCACCATCTTCTCATTGGTTTGAGGCAACTACATATTCTTCTTCATTGAAACTGCCTTGCGCTTCTGGACCACATGAGGGTTTGCCACAGATGCTGCATTGCTCTTGCTGGAGCTTATATCTGGAAGCTGCTTCAAATATTCCTTGTATTTTTTTCTTTGAATGAACCCAGTCAATATCCTTTCCTGCTTCCTCCATGTCAATTTGATTCTTTTCAGCCTCACTTGATAAGAACAACTTCTGATCAATGGCAAAGTTGATGTCCTCACACATCTCTTGGTCACTAAAATCCAGCACAGGGAAAGTGGTTGGCAAAGTTGGCTTCAAGTTGCACAACTTGAACATATCAATGCTCCCCTGAGACTCTGCTTCGTCATTTTTCTTTGACTTCGCCAAATTCTTGTCTTTCCAGCAAGTTTTGTCAATCAACATCTATAGTGTGCTCCTGCTTCTCAATGAATTGCTGCTGCTGGCAGGGTTGGCAGAGCTACTAGTCCTCCTGGATGTGTTGTTGCTTGTACCACCAGAACCAGGGGCGTTGTCATCATCGTCATTGCTACTGTCACTGCCTTCATTGGATCCCCCTTGATCATCACCATCAACATCCTCGTCTTCTTCTGTTGGGGAACGTAGTAATTTCAAAAAAATTCCTACGCACATGCAAGATCATGGTGATGCATAGCAATGAGAGGGGAGAGTGTCGTCCACATACCCTCGTAGACCGTTAAGCGAAAGCATTTTGAAAACGTGGTTGATGTAGTCGTACGTCTTCACGATCGACCGATCCTCAGTACCGAACGTACGTCACCTCCGCATTTAGCACACGTTCATCTCGGTGACGTCCCGCGAACTCATGATCCAGTAGAGCTTGGGGAAAAGTTTCGTTAGCACGATGGCGTGGTGACGATGTTGATGAAGCAACCGTTGCAGGGCTTCGCCTAAGCACCGCTATAGTATGACCGAGGTGGATTATGGTGGAGGGGGGCACCACACACGGCTTGGAGAGATCAATGATCAACTTGTGTGTCTATGGGTGTCCCCCTGCCCCCGTATATAAAGGAGCAAGGGGGGAGGCTGGCCGGCCCTAGAGGGCGCGCCAGGAGGAGGAATCCTCCTCCTAGTAGGAGTAGGATTCCCCTCTTTCCTACTCCTACTAGGAGGCGGAAAGGAAGGGGAGAAGGAGAAGGAAAGGGGGGCGCCGCCGCCCCTCTCCTAGTCCAATTCGGACCAGAGGGGGAGGGGCGCGCGGCCTGCCCTGGATGGCCCGTCTCTCTCTCCACTAGGGCCCAATAAGGCCCATTAACCCCCGGGGGGTTCCGGTAACCCCTCCGGCACTCCGGTAAAATCCCGATTTCACCCGGAACTCTTCTGATGTCCAAATATAGGCTTTCAATATATCAATCTTTATGTCTCGACCATTTCGAGACTCCTCGTCATGTCCGTGATCATATCCGGGACTCTGAACTACCTTCGGTACATCAAAACATATAAACTCATAATGCCAATCATCACAGAACTTTAAGCGTACAGACCCTACAGGTTCGAGGACAATGTAGACATGACCGAGACATATCTCCGGTCAATAACCAATAGCGGAACCTGGATGCTCATATTGGTTCCTACATATTCTATGAAGATCTTTATCGGTGAAACCGCATATCAATATACGTTGTTTCCTTTGTCATCGGTATGTTACTTGCCCGAGATCCGATCGTCGGTATCCGAATACCTAGTTCAATCTCGTTATCGGCAAGTCTCTTTACTCGTTTCGTAATGCAACATCCCGCATGTCGGTGTCAAAACCGGTGGATCTTGGGTAGGGGGTCCCGAACTATGCGTCTAAGGCGGATGGTAACAGGAGGCAGGGAACACGATGTTTTACCCAGGTTCAGGCCCTCTTGATGGAGGTAAAACCCTATGTCCTGCTTGATTTATTCTTGATGATATGGGTATTACAAGAGTTGATCTACCACGAGATCGAAGAGGCTAAACCCTAGAAGCTAGCCTATGGTATGATTGTTTGTTATCCTACGGACTAAAACCCTCCGGTTTATATAGACACCTGAGGGGGATAGGGTTACACAAGGTCGGTTACAAAGGAGAAGATATACATATCCGTATTGCCTAAGCTTGCCTTCCACGCCAAGTAGAGTCCCATCCGGACACGAGACGAAGTCTTCTATCTTGTATCTTCATAGTCCAACAGTCCGGCCAAAGGATATAATCCGGCTGTCCGGAGACCCCTAATCCAGGACTCCCTCAGTAGCCCCTGAACCAGACTTTCAATGACGATGAGTCCGGCGCGCAGTATTGTCTTTGGCATTGCAAGGCGGGTTCCTCCTCTAAATACACCACGGAAGAATTTGAATAGAAGGATAGTGTCCGACCCTGCAAAATAAGTTCCACATACCACCGTAGAGAGAATAATATTTCCACAAATCCAATTTGCTGACTTGTTTTGGCAACACGACATTATGCCATGGCCCGGTGATTATTTGAACCGTTTTCTTTAACTAGCCCCGCACATAATGCGAGGCAGTTTTTTGACACGTCTTGTCAAAGCAGAGATCGTGTCCCCTTATCACGAGATTCTCATCAATACGGGCGTGGGTAACCCAACTGTGCCATCGATTACGGCGCTTGGGGGGATAAGCGAGTTTTACCAGGCTAGTGGGGGCGCATAGTTTCGGCCGCCCATATAAAGGGATAAGGATTCACCTTTGCATCCACTCTTTCTTCCTCCTTTGCTCATCCATTTTTGCACACTCGAGCTCCAGTGCCCAAGTCCGCATTTCCCACCTCGACCTTCTCCAACCATGTCCGGAGCGGGAGGCAGGTGGATGGTCTCCTCCTTCACGGAGGGACACATCAAGAAGCTGAGGAGAGCCGGATACCTGCCCGACGACATCACGCACCGGCTCCCAGATGAGGGGCAGTTCATCCCCACCCCCAGGCCCCATGAGAGGGTAGTGTTCCTTACCCATTTCCTCCGCGGACTGGGATTCCCTCTCCACCCATTCATCCGGGGGCTCATGTTCTACTACGGCCTGGATTTCCATGATCTGGCCCCAAACTTCATCCTCAACATCTCGGCGTTTATCGTCGTGTGCGAGGCCTTCCTCCGCATCAAGCCCCACTTCGGCTTATGGCTGAAGACCTTCAATGTCAAGCCAAAGGTAGTGAGCGGCCGCCAAGCGGAGTGCGGAGGCGCCATGGTGGGAAAGATGCCCAACATCACATGGCTCGAGGGCTCCTTCGTGGAGACCATAAAGGGGTGGCAATCGGGGTGGTTCTACATCACCGAGCCGCGTGACCCTAAATGGGCAGCAGCCCCTGAGTTCCGATCTGGCATCCCCACGCGGCTCACCTCCTGGCAAGAGAAGGGACTGTCCTGGGGTAGTTCGGGAGAGCTGACTGGACTCCAAACATGTATTCAAAACATGGTGAACAAGAAGCTCAAACTCGTCAACGTAGTCCAGGTCATGCTTATCCGCCGGATCCTCCTGTGCCAACAACGGGCTTTCAACTTGTTGGAGTTCGACCCAGCCCAGCACCGAACTCTGAACAGGCTCTTCGACACAACTCATGAGGATGCCTGGAAGGTGCTATTCAAGGGTGACGAGGTTCCCCCTCCCACTACCGAGGATCGCGGATTCCGCACGAAGCGCCAAGCCAGCGTGGTAAGCTGTTTTACCTCTCACAGGATACTTGTTTTTCATAGTTTGACTCTATGCGGGATCTAAGCTCCCATACCTTTGACAGGACTGGCAGGAGACAGCCGGACAGATCGACTGTCTGGCTCCTTTGCCCGAAGGCCCAGCAGACGCTCTCCTGACGAAGATGCTGACTCCGGCTCCTTACAAGGTGCCGGAGAAGACCAAGAAGGCCAAGGGAACCCGAAAGAGTTCCCGATGCCAGGCGTCATCGGACTCATCATCCGATAACTCCATGACACACTCCTCCCCCGAAGACGAGGAGGAAGAAGAAGATGCTCCCCTTTCAGTTGGGGGAGACAAGAAAAGGAAGGCCGCCCCAACTGGGGAGGCCGAAGGGTCCAAGAAGGGAAGGACTCTCCTTCCGGACAGTTCCACCACCGCCACCGAAGGCGAAGACGAGTGGCTGCTCAGGGCCAAGCCCTTGGCGAAGTCGTAAGTATTCGGATACCAGAGTAACTCATAGCATTCCTTTGTTGCACTGCTTCCCCTAACGTCGAATATGATTATGCACGCCGCCACGAGCCCGTATCGATGTATCGTCGGACGGCTCCCTGGGCTTGTCGGATATGGATAGCGATCCACTTCCGACCACCACCTCCCCTTGCCCTGCGGACGACGCCGAGGTATTGTCTCAAGAGGCACTGGGTCAAGGGGAGACAGTCCCGGAGGCGCCTCAAGGCGACCTTCCGGACTCCGGGAGCAGAGGGAATAAGGCCCCTGAGGGCTCCGAGTTCGGCCCTCAGCCGAACACCGCGCCGGAACCTCTAGTGGTTCCGGACTCGGGCAGGCGGCCTCCTTCCAAGAGGGGCAAGACGCCTGTGCCGGTGACCTCTGTCCATCCAGAGGCGCCGGACAATCTGCTGGGAGCGCTTCGCAGCGCTTCCATCGACGAGGAGCACCGTACTATTATGAGTGCGGTGGTCCAGAAGGTTCAGTCCGCCAAGAGCGGATTGACTGAAGCCTGTGCCAGCCTTCTAACAGGCTTTGAGGTAAGTGTTTAAAATATAGGAAAAATATTACCGCATAGACAGTAGCCCCTGATGCTCTGTTCAGTGTTCACAAAGAAAAGCCGAACAGAGGATCAAACAATATCATGGGAGTCTAATATAAGTATGTCAATATGCGTATGCAGGCTTCGCTGCTGGCATCTGCTGCACTGACTGCGGAGGTCGCCGCACTGACACAGGACCTTAAAGGGTCCAAGGACGAGCTCGGCCTTGCCAAGAGGCAGCTCGAGGAGAACAAAGGTAAGTATTACCTAGTCTATGGATATGTATAAAAAGAATGTGATTGCAAAATGACAGGATCATCATGAATTTGCCAGGGGCCATGACCGAAGTGGCGACCCTAAAGCAAGCGCTATCCGAGGCCGAAGATAAAGCGGCCAAGGAGTGCACCGAGCGGGAAAGGCAAGAGGCTTGGGTGGGCGAGGTGCAGCAAGAGCTCCAGGATCTCGTGACGAAGCATGAGGCGTTGGAGCTTGACTCGAAGACGCGAGAGTCTGAGCTTGCCGCGGCCCTTGAGAGCGCAAAGAGTGCGAAGGACAAAGCCCAAAAGGCCCTCCAGAAGATTGACGCGATGAAGAAAATAGCGGCGGGTAAGGCATTCTATATGCAAAGCAAGCATGTGAAAGTAAATTACCTATTACTTACCCGAATCCGGAGCTCTCCACGAGCATTCGTAGATTTTCCCCATAGTGTGTCAGATGCCGCACAGTTTTACTAGGCCGAGGAGGGAAGCTCAACGGAGAAGCTGTTCTGGTCTCAGTATACTGGGACCGAACACCCGGTGCCTATGAGCGACCAGCTGAAGAAGCTGGTCGAGCTACACAAGGCGGCCGAGCAGGCCATGAAGGGCTTTATAGTCCGGCTATGGCCTAGCGACGCCCTTCCGAACAGCTACTTCGGCCTGGTGAGGCGGCTCGTGGATGCCTGCCCACGGCTGGAAGTCGTCAAGCGGTCCGTCTGCATCGAAGGTGCACGCTGGGCTTTCGCCCGTGTGAAGGTGCAATGGGCCAAGCTAGATGCCGTGAAGCTAATCAAGGAAGGACCGCCGCAGGGCAAGGAGCATCGCACCCCCAAAATTTATTATGAGGGTGTCCTGAAGGGTGCCCGTCTTGTAGCGGACGAATGTCCAAAGGATGTAATATTTGAGTAAACTTGCTCGTGTGATCCTGTATGATGAAGACTTGTTTCATATGCGCTATGCAACGCTTGTTTGAATTTAAAATGTTACCTTCTGTTTGGCTGTTTATCCAATCTGAGAGATGGCTAGTCCTCGGCTTCTGCCCCCATGCCGCGAGTGTTGGGGTGTTCGGGATAAACCTGAGTACTCTTGTTCCCATTTTTGGGTCCTTCGAGGGAGGTGCTCAGCACAGCGAACAAGGCAACCGGACTAATAATGCTTTATCACTCTCACTTAGCCATAGAATTCTATAATTTTAAATTTCAACGAAGCCCCTGGTATTCGGAAGGCCGAATTTGGGGCGCGATACACGCCTTTAAGCCGGACAGGACCGGCTCCTCGCTCTAAGCGACATAAGTCTTTAGGGACTCGAAACCTCGCCAAACAGCGACCAGTCTCTCGCCTTATCATGACAGTCAGTTTTAGCTTTCTCTACTGAGGTGCTTAGCCCAGCAGAACCGGGGCACAATCCCAGTAGTTCTCCTAGTGCTACCTTAGCCGATAGAGCGGAACATAAGGTACCAAAACATAGGAGCCGGGCAAACCCAACATTTGACCAAAGACATGATTCGGAGCTGATGCATATAATGCTATAAGTTCGGGGTGCCGCACTTGTGAAAGTGTTCGGACTTCTCACAACATATTGTGGGGTACTTAAGCCCCTGGTGTATTGGTCGTACCAAAGTGTACGGTTGCAAGGCGTCATTAATGAACACATATATATATAAAAAGAATGCAATAATAGTCTTAATGCTATGCATTGTTTATTCAAAAAGGTGCGTTAAAGCAGAATGATACAGATAGTGCGATAAGCAAAAAGTAGGACTATGTCCCTTCCAAGGGCAAGCTGAGGAATAGTATTAAAGCAAATATTTCACTCGTTATCGTAATCCACCTGGGAGTTCCGTGGTGTGACGTAGCTTTCTGCCTCCTTGGTTGCTGCATCATGTGTTCGGCAATCATGCTGCCGGACAGGGTTTCCAGAGATTAAAGTCCTGAAAGAGAAAAATAACAAAGCGGGAAGCCCTAGTGCGGTTTAAGCCGCGTATTGGGGCGTGCCGTAGTTGTGCCCCCCTCCCCTCCTATGCCCATGGTATTTTTAATGCGTAATTATGTACGCGTGGCACGAATTTTGCCGTTTGGCTTGGGCCGGGGTGGGGGCCGCATTGCTACGTGAGCTCAGATCGTGCCAGGCGGTCTAGTTGCCGATTACTCCGAGCGCGCTTGAAGGTGTCCGGGTCTTGAAACGCCGAACTGGTGGATTGCCTTGAGAGGCTGCTTTGCGCTTCTGCTGCGAGGGCCGCAGTGTGCTCCTCCGTGCGGAGAGAGCGCTCTGTGTTTCCATTAACTGTGATGACCCCCCGAGGTCCTGGCATCTTGAGCTTGAGGTATGCATAATGTGGTACCGCATTGAATCTCGCAAATGTGGTTCGCCGGAGCAGTGCATGATAGCCACTGCGGAACGGGACTATATCGAAGATTAATTCTTCGCTTCGGAAGTTATCCGGGGATCCGAAGACCACTTCCAGTGTAATTGAGCCTGTGCAATGGGCCTCTACACCTGGAATGACGCCTTTAAAGGTCGTTTTTGTGGGTTTGATCCTTGAGGGGTCTATACCCATTTTGCGCACTGTGTCCTGTAAAGCAGGTTCAGGCTGTTGCCGCCATCCATAAGGACTCGAGTGAGGTGAAATCCGTCGATGATTGGGTCTAAGACCAGTGTGGCGAATCTGCCATGACGGATACTAGGGGTGGTCCCTGCGATCGAAGGTGATCGGACAGGAGGACCATGGTTGAACTTTGGGGCGACTGGCTCCAACGCATATACGTCCCTGAGCGCACACTTCCACTCCCTCTTGGGGATGTGGGTTGTGTATATCATGTTCACCGTCCGCACTTGTGGGGGGAACCTCTTCTGTCCTCCGGTGTTCGGCTGCCGGGGCTCTTCCTCGTCATCGCTATGTGGCCTCTTATCTTTGTTTTCGGCAATTAACTTGCCGGCCTGCTTGAATACCCAAAAATCCCTATTGGTTTGGTTGGCTGGCTTGTCGGGGGTGCCGTGTATCTGACACGAGCAATCGAGTATGCGGTCCAAACTGGATGGGCCCGGAGTGCTTCTTTTAAATGGCTTTTTTCACTGACCGGGTTTAGAGCCTTTGAATCCGACATTGACTACCGTATCCTCGATATTGTCGCTGTTAATGCGGCGCTTATGTTTATTTCGACGTGACCTGCCATTGCCGTCCTTGGTATCCGAAGTACCACGGTTCTTTGATATGTTATTACTGCGAGCCAGCCAGCTGTCTTCTCCCGCACAAAAGTGGGTCATGAGTGTCGTGAGGGCTGCCATAGATTTTGGCTTTTCCTGACCAAGGTGCTGGGCTAGCCACTCGTCGCGGATGTTGTGTTTGAAAGCTGCTAGGGCCTCTGCATCCGGACAGTCGATGATTTGATTTTTCTTTGTTAGGAACCGAGTCCAGAATTGCCTGGCCGATTCTTCTGGCTGCTGAATTATGTGGCTCAAGTCATCGGCATCTGGTGGTCGCACATAAGTGCCCTGAAAGTTGTCGAGGAATGCAGCCTCCAGATCTTCCCAACAGCTAATGGACTCTGCTGGCAAGCTGTTAAGCCAATGCCGCGCTGGTCCTTTGAGCTTTAGTGGGAGGTATTTGATGGCGTGTAAGTCATCACCGCGGGCCATGTGGATGTGGAGGAGGAAATCCTCGATCCATACCGCAGGATCTGTTGTGCCGTCGTATGATTCTATATTTACGGGTTTGAAACCCTCTGGGATTTGATGATCCATGACTTCGTCTGTGAAGCATAAGGGGTGTGCGGCGCCTCTGTATTGGGCTATATCGCGATGCAGCTCGAATGGGTCTTGCCCGCTGTGTTCGGCCCGGCCGGATTTACTTTTACTGTATCCGGCGTGACGTTTATCGTCTTGCATAGTGGCGCGCCCTCGTGATCCGTAGATCGATCTTGCATGTTTTGCTTTGTGCTCCAATACGTCTCGCAGGTCTGGCGTATTTCCCCATGCCTTTTTATTTGAATGGCGTCGGGGTGCAGGCTGAGTTTTTGGCTGGAATGCCTCTCTATCGCGGCCACGAGGTGGCCGATCAGCCGCGTCATACGCTTCTTCCTCCAGTCGGGGTAGCAACCTGCATTTTGGGTAACTCTTGGAGGGGCGCTCGAGTTTATATTCCTCGGCCGCGAGGACTTCAGTCCATCTGTCAGCTAGCAGATCTTGATCAGCTTGAAGCTGCTGCTGCTTTTTCTTAAGGATATTTTCTGTGGCTATAAGTCAGCGCTTGAAGCGCTCTTGGTCGACGGGATCCTCTGGCACGATGAATTCGTCATCATCGAGGCTTGCCTCGTCTTCGGAGGGGGGCATGTAATTATCATCCTCCGCCTCTCCATCTCCCGCTCTCTCTGGAGGGCTGGCTCCTCCATCCCCCTGCTCTAAATCTTGTTGGAGGGGATTGTTGCCATCTTCGGCACTATCCGGAGTGTTATTATCTCCTGTGCCGGTATCAACACTTTTGCTTTGGCGGGACTTAGAGCGGCGCCGCTGACGTCGGCGCTTGGGTTGCTTCTTGGAGGGGTCATCCTCCGCTGTCTCGTCGCCATTACCTTCTTTGTGTGTGTCCACCATGTATATATCGTATGATGAGGTGGCTGTCCAATGCCCTGTGGGCAGTGGTTCCTCTTCGTCTCCCGCATCGTCGTCCATACCGTTGATGTCTTCGGAGTCGAAGTCGAGCATGTCGGTTAAGTCGTCGACAGTGGCTACTAAGTGGGTGGTGGGTGGGCAGCGAATTTCTTCGTCATCCGCATCCCAATCCTGCCGGACATAGTTCGGCCAGGATCCTCCTGACAAGGAGAGAGACCTTAATGAGTTCAGTATGTCGCCAAAGGGCGAGTGCTGAAAAATATCCGCGGAGGTAAACTCCATGATCGGCGCCCAATCGGATTCGCTAGGAACGGGCGCAGGCGGTTCGGAGTCCGTGGCCGGAGAAGGATCCGGCAGTCTGACAACACGGCTCTCGTGCAGGGTAAGGTCGATGTTCGGCTCGATCGCCGCTGAGGGTAAGGCCTCCGTGGCGGGGTCCATCCACCCGTCCATGGACGGCGCAACTGGCTCCGAATTGAGGGTCGGAGCGGCTGCCGGTGCGATCTCCTGAACACTGTCTGATGGTAGAGCTAAATCGTACTCATCGTGACCGCGTGACGCACAAGGCAGACGCTCGAATCCGTTGAAGATCAAGTCTCCGCGGATATCGACTGTGTAGTTTAAGCTTCCAAATCTGACCTGGTGGCCAGGGGCGTAACTTTCGATCTGCTCCAGATGGCCAAGCGAGTTGGCCCGCAGTGCGAAGCCGCCGAACACAAAGATCTGTCCGGGGAGAAAAGTCTCACCCTGGACTGCATCGCTATCGATGATAGAAGGAGCCATCAAGCCTAACGGTGACGACACAGAGGAACTCTCAATGAAAGCACCAATGTCGGTGTCAAAACCGGCGGATCTCGGGTAGGGGGTCCCGAACTGTGCGTCTAAGGCAGATGGTAACAAGAGGCAGGGAACACGATGTTTTACCCAGGTTCGGGCCCTCTTGATGGAGGTAAAACCCTACGTCCTGCCTGTTAATATTGATTATATGGGTAGTACAAGAGTAGATCTACCACGAGATCAGAGAGGCTAAACCCTAGAAGCTAGCCTATGGTATGATTGTCTGTTGTCCTACGGACTAAAACCCTCCGGTTTATATAGACACCGGAGGGGGCTAGGGTTACACAAGGTCGGTTACAAAGGAGAAGATATACATATCCGTATTGCCTAAGCTTGCCTTCCACGCCAAGTAGAGTCCCATCCGGACACAAGACGAAGTCTTCAATCTTGTATCTTCATAGTCCAACAGTCCGGCCAAAGGATATAATCCGGCTGTCCGGACACCCCCTAATCCAGGACTCCCTCACCGCAACTAACTCATTAGTCACATTGCTTGCAAGGCTTATAGTGATGTGCATTACCGAGAGGGCCCAGAGATACCTCTCTGATAATTGGAGTGACAAATCCTATTCTTGATCTATGCCAACTCCACGAACACTATCAGAGACACCTGTAGAGCACCTTTATAATCACCCAATTACATTGTGACGTTTGGTAGCACACAAAGTGTTCCTCCAGTATTCGGGAGTTGCATAATCTCATAGTCATAGGAACATGTATAAGTCATGAAGAAAGCAATAGCAGTAAACTAAAACGATCAAGTGCTAAGCTAACGAAATGGGTCAAGTCAATCACATCATTCTCCTAACGATGTGCTCCCATTGATCAAATAACAACTCATGTCTATGGCTAGGAAACTTAACCATCTTTGATCAATGAGCTAGTCAAGTAGAGGCATACTAGTGACACTATGTTTGTCTATGTATTCACACATGTATTATGTTTCCGATTAATACAATTCTAGCATGAATAATAAACATTTATCATGAAATAAGGAAATAAATAATAACTTTATTATTGCCTCTAGGGAATATTTCCTTCAGTCTCCCACTTGCACTAGAGTCAATAATCTAGATTACACAGTAATGTTTCTAACACCCATGGAGTCTTGGTGCTGATCATGGTTTGCTCGTGGAAGAGGCTTAGTCGGCGGGTCTGCAACATTCAGATCTGTATGTATCTTGCATATCTCTATGTCTCCCACCTGGACTTGATCCCGGATGGAATTGAAGCGTCTCTTGATGTGCTTGGTTCTCTTGTGAAATCTGGATTCCTTTGCCAAGGCAATTGCACCAATATTGTCACAAAAGATTTTCATTGGACCCGATGCACTAGGTATGACACCTAGATCGGATATGAACTCCTTCATCCAGACTCCTTCATTTGCTGCTTTCGAAGCAACTATGTACTCCGCTTCACACGTAGATCCTGCCATGACGCTTTGTTTAGTACTGCTCCAACTGATAGCTCCACCGTTCAATATAAACACGTATCCAGTTTGCGATTTAGAATCGTCCGGATCAGTGTCAAAGCTTGCATAGACGTAACCATTTACGACGAGCTCTTTGTCACCTCCATAAACGATAAACATATCCTTAGTCCTTTTCAGGTATTTCAGGATGTTCTTGACCGTTTTCCAGTGATCCACTCCTGGATTACTTTGGTACCTCCCTACTAAACTAATAGCAAGGCACACATCAGGTCTGATACACAACATTGCATACATGAATGAGCCTATGGATGAAGCATAGGGAACACTTTTCATTTTCTCTCTATCTTCTACAGTGGTCGGGCATTAAGTCTTACTCAACTCCACACCTTATAACACAGGCAAGAACCCTTTCTTAGCTTGATCCATTTTGAACTTCTTCAAAACTTTATCAAGGTATGTGCTTTGTGAAAGTCCAATTAAGCGTCTTTATGCCTAATATATGAGCAGCTTCACTGAGGTCTTTCATTGAAAAACTCTTATTCAAGTATCCCTTTATGCTATCTAGAAATTCTATATCATTTCCAATCAACAATATGTCATCCACATATAATATTAGAAATGCTACAGAGCTCCCACTCACTTTCTTGTAAATACAGGCTTCTCCAAAAGTCTGTATAAAACCATATGCTTTGATCACACTATCAAAACATTTATTCCAACTCCGAGAGGCTTGCACCAGTCCATAAATGGATCGCTGGAGCTTGCACACTTTGTTAGTACCCTTTGAATCGATAAAACCTTCAGGTTGCATCATATAAAACTCTTCTTCCAGAAATCCATTCAGGAGTGCAGTCTTTAAATCAATTTGCCAAATTTCATAATCATAAAATGTGGAAATTGCTAACATGATTCGGACGGACTTAAGCATCGCTACGGGTGAGAAGGTCTCATCATAGTCAACTCCTTGAACTTGTCGAGAACCTTTTGCAACAAGTCGAGCTTTGTAGATAGTAATATTATCGTCAGCGTCAGTCTTCTTCTTAAAGATCCATTTATTCTCAATGGCTTGCCGATCATCGGGCAAGTCAACCAAAGTCCACACTTTGTTCTCATAAATGGATCCCATCTCAGATTTCATGGCTTCAAGCCATTTTGCGGAATCTGGGCTCATCATCGCTTCCTCATAGTTCGTAGGTTCGTCATGATCAAGTAACATGACCTCCAGAACATGATTACCGTACCACTCTGTTGCGGATCTTACTCTGGTTGACCTACGAGGTTCAGTAGTAACTTGATCTGAAGTTTCATGATCATGATCATTATCTTCCTCACTAATTGGTGTAGGTGTCACAGGAACCATTTTCTGTGATGAACTACTCTCCAATAAGGGAGCAGGTACAATTACCTCATCAAGTTCTACTTTCCTCCCACTCACTTCTTTCGAGAGAAACTCCTTCTCTAGAAAGGATCCATTCTTAGCAACAAATGTCTTGCCTTCGGATCTGTGATAGAAGGTGTACCCAACAGTCTCCTTTGGGTATCCTATGAAGACACATTTCTCCGATTTGGGTTCGAGCTTATCAGGTTGAAGCTTTTTCGCATAAGCATCGCAGCCCCAAACTTTAAGAAATGACAACTTTGGTTTCTTGCCAAACCACAGTTCATAAGGAGTCGTCTCAACGGATTTCGATGGTGCCCTATTTAACGTGAATGCATCTATCTCTAAAGCATAGCCCCAAAACGATACGGTAAATCAGTAAGAGACATCATAGATCGCACCATATCTAGTAAAGTACGATTACGACGTTCGGACACACCATTACGCTGTGGTGTTCTGGGTGGTGTGAGTTGCGAAACTATTCCGCATTGTTTCAAATGTAGACCAAACTCGTAACTCAAATATTCTCCTCCACGACCAGATCGTAGAAACTTTATTTTCTTGTTACGATGATTTTCCACTTCACTCCAAAATTCTTTGAACTTTTCAAATGTTTCACACTTATGTTTCATTAAGTAGATATATCCATATCTGCTCAAATCATCTGTGAAGCTGAGAAAATAATGATACCCGCCGCGAGCTACAATATTCATTGGACCAATAAATCTGTTGCTAGCTCCATTGTTCCGGAGAATGGCATTTTAATCATCTTGCCCATGAGGCATGGTTCGCAAGTACCAATTGATTCATAATCAAGTGATTCTAGAAGTCCATCAGTATGGAGTTTCTTCATGCGCTTTACACCAATATGACCCAAACGGCAGTGCCACAAATAAGTTGCACTATAACTCTGCATCTTTTGGCTTCAACATTATGAATATGTGTATCACTACCATCGAGATTCAACACAAATAGACCACTCTTTAAGGGTGCATGACTGAGGGAGTCCTGGATTAGGGGGTCTCCGGACAGCCGGACTATCTCCATTGGTCAGAGTGTTAGACTATGAAGATACAAGATTGAAGACTTCGTCTCGCGTCCGGACGGGACTCTACTTGGCGTGGAAGGCAAGCTAGGCAATACGGATATGGATATCTCCTCCTTTGTAACCGACCTTGTGTAACCCTAACCTTCTCCGGTGTCTATATAAACCGAAGGGTTTTAGTCCGTAGGACAACAACCACAACATACAGTCATACCATAGGCTAGCTTCTAGGATTTAGCCTCTCCGATCTTGTGGTAGATCTACTCTTGTACTACCCATATCATCAATATTAATCAAGCAGGACGTAGGGTTTTACCTCCATCAAGAGGGCCCGAACCTGGGTAAAACATCGTGTCCCCTGCCTCCTGTTACCATCTGGCCTAGACGCACAGTTCGGGACCCCCTACCCAAGATCCGCCGGTTTTGACACCGACATTGGTGCTTTCATTGAGAGTTCCTCTGCGTCGTCGTCGTTAGGCTTGATGGCTCCTACTATCATCGATAGCGATGCGGTCCAGGGTGATACTTTTCTCCCCGGACAGATCTTCATATTCGGCGGCTTTGCACTGCGGGCTAATTCTCTTGGCCATCTGGAGCAGATTGAAAGCTACGCCCCTGGCCATCAGGTCAGATTTGGAAGTTTGAACTACACGGCCGACATCCGCGGAGACTTGATCTTCGACGGATTCGAGCCACAGCCAGGCGCGCCGCACTGTCACGATGGGTATGACCTAGCTCTGCCGCCGAACAGTACCCTAGGGGCCGCGCCTGCATGAGCTCCGACCCTTAGCTCGGAGCCAACTGCGCCAATGGAGGACGGGTGGCTAGACACCGCCTCAGGGGCTGCAGTCTCAATGGTGATCGAGCCGAGCACCAGCCTAATCCTCCGCGAAGCCCGTGACTCCAAGGTGCCGGACTCTTTTCCGGACTCCGAACCATCCGCGCCACTGCTAATCAAATCCGATTGGGCACCGATCATGCAATTCATCACCACGGATATCTTTCAGCACTCGCCCTTCGACGACATTCTGAATTCACTAAGGTCTCTCTCTTTGTCAGGAGAGCCCTGGCCGGACTATGGCCAACATGATTGGGATGCGGACGACGAAGAAATTTGACGCCCACCCACCACCCACTTTGTAGCCACTATCGATGATTTAAGCGACATGCTCGACTTCGACTTCGAAGACATCGACGGTATGGACGACGATGTAGGAGACGAACATGAACCAGCACCTATAGGGCACTGGAAAGCCACCTCGTCATATGACATATACATGGTGGATACACCCAACGAAGGCAATGGCGACGAGATAGCGGAGGATGACCCCTCCAAGAAGCAACCCAAGCGCCGACGTGAGCGGTGCCGCTCTAAGTCCCGCCAAAGCAAAAGTGGTGATACCGGCACAGGAGATAATAACACTCCAGATAGTGCCGAAGACAATAACAATCCCCTCCAGCAAGATTTAGAGCAGGAGGATGAAGGAGCCAACTCTCCTGAGAGAGCGACAGACGGAGAGGAGGAGGATGACAATTACATGCCCCCTCCGAAGACGAGGCAAGCCCCGGTGACGATGAATTCGCCATACCAGAGGATCCCGTCGAACAAGAGCGCTTCAAGCACTGGCTTATGGCCACGGCAAATAGCCTGAAGAAAAAGTAGCAGTAGCTTCAAGCTGATCAAGATCTGCTAGCTGACAGATGGACTGAAGTCCTCGCGGCCGAGGAATATAAACTCGAGCGCCCCTCCAAGAGTTAGCCAAAGTGCAGGTTACTACCCCGCCTGGAGGAAGAAGCGTATGATACGGCTGATCAGCCACCTCGTGGCCGCGATAGAGATGCATTCCAGCCAAAAGCTCAGCCTCCACCCCGATGCCATTCAAATAAAAAGGCATGGGGAGATACGCTAGACCTGCGAGACATATTGGAGGACAAAGAAAAGCATGCAAGATCGATCTACGGATCACGAGGGCGCACTACTCTGCGAGACGATAAACGTCACGCAAGATACAGTAAAATCAAATCCGGCCGGGCCGAACACAGTGGGCAAGACCCATTCGAGCTGCGTCGCGACATAGCCCAATACAGAGGCGCCGCACACCCCTTATGCTTCATAGACGAAGTAATGGAACATCAATTCCCAGAAGGTTTCAAACATGTAAATATTGAATCATACGACAGCACAAAAGATCCCGCAATATGGATTGAGGATTTCCTCCTCCACATCCACATGGCCCGCGGTGATGACTTACACGCCATCAAATACCTCCCACTAAAGCTCAAAGGACCAGCGCGGCATTGGCTTAACAGCTTGCCAGCAGACTCCATTAGCTGTTGGGAAGATCTGGAAGCCGCATTCCTCGACAACTTTCAGGGCACTTATGTGTGACCACCAGACGCCGATGACTTGAGCCACATAATTCAGCAGCCAGAAGAGTCAGCCAGGCAATTCTGGACTTGGTTCCTTACAAAGAAAAATCAAATCGTCGACTGTCTGGATGCGGAGGCCTTAGCGGCTTTCAAACACAACATTCGAGACGAGTGGCTAGCCCGGCACCTTGGTCAGGAAAAGCCGAAATCTATGGCAGCTCTCACGATGCTCAGGACCCGCTTTTGTGTGGGAGAAGACATCTGGCTGGCTCGCAGTAATAACATATCAAAGAACCATGGTACCTCAGATACCAAGGACGGCAATAGTAGGTCATGTCGCAACAAACATAAGCGCCGCATTAACAGCGAAAATACTAAGGATACGGCAATCAATGCCGGATTCAAAGGCTGTAAACCCGGTCAGCGGAAAAAGCCATTCAAACAAAGTACGCCGGGTCCGTCCAGCTTGCACCGTATACTCGATCGCTCGTGTCAAATACACGGCACCCCAGACAAGCCAGCCAATCACGCCAACAGAGATTGTTGGGTGTTCAATCAGGCCGGCAAGTTAATTGCCGAAAACAAGGACAAGGGGCCGCATAGCGATGACGAGGAGTAGCCCCGGCAGCCGCACACTGGACAGAAGAGGTTTCCCCCGCAAGTGCGGACGGTGAACATGATATATGCAACCCACATCCCCAAGAGGGAGCGGAAGCATGCGCTCAGGGACGTATATGCGTTGGAGCCAGTCGCCCCAAAATTCAACCCTTGGTCCTCTTGTCCGATCACCTTCAATCGCAGGGACCACCCCAGTAGTATCCGTCATGGCGGATTCGCCGCACTGATCCTATACCCAATCATTGACGAATTTCACCTCACTCGAGTCCTTATGGATGGCGGCAGCAGCCTAAACCTGCTTTATCAGGACACAATGCGCAAAATGGGTATAGACCCCTCAAGGATCAAACCCACAAAAACGACCTTTAAAGGTGTCATTCCAGGTGTAGAGGCCCATTGCACAGGCTCAATTACACTAGAAGTGGTCTTCGGATCCCCGGATAACTTCCGAAGCGAAGACTTAATCTTCGATATAGTCCCGTTCCGCAGTGGTTATTACGCGCTGCTCGGGCGAACTGCATTTGCTAGATTCAATGCGTAACCGCATTATGCATACCTCAAGCTCAAGATGCCAGTGAAGGAAACATGCCCTAGAGGCAATAATAAAGTTATTATTTATTTCCTTATTTCATGATAAATGTTTATTATTCATGCTAGAATTGTATTAACCGGAAACATAATACATGTGTGAATACATAGACAAATAGATTGTCACTAGTATGCCTCTACTTGACTAGCTCGTTGATCAAAGATGGTTAAGTTTCCTAACCATAGACATGAGTTATCATTTGATTAACGGGATCACATCATTAGGAGAATGATGTGATTGACTTGACCCATTCCGTTAGCTTAGCACTTGATCTTTTAGTTTGTTACTATTGCTTTCTTCATGACTTATACATGTTCCTATGACTATGAGATTATGCAACTCCCGTTTACCCGAGGAACACTTTGTGTGCCACCAAAATTCACAACGTAACTGGGTGATTATAAAGGTGCTCTACAGGTGTCTCCAAAGGTACTTGTTGGGTTGGCGTATTTAGAGATTAGGATTTGTCACTCCGGTTGTCGGAGAGGTATCTTTGGGCCCACTCGTAATGCACATCACTATAAGCCTTGCAAGCATTGCAACGAATGAGTTAGTTGCGGGATGATGTATTACGTAACGAGTAAAGAGACTTGCCGGTAACGAGATTGAACTAGGTATTGAGATACCGATGATCGAATCTCAAGCAAGTAACATACCGATGACAAAGGGAACAACGTATGTTGTTATGCGGTCTAACTGACAAAGATCTTCGTATAATATGTAGGAGCCAATATGGGCATCCAGGTCCCGCTATTGGTTATTGACCAAAGAGGTGTCTCGGTCATGTCTACATTATTCTCGAACCCATAGGGTCCGCACGCTTAACGTTCGTTGACGATATAGTACTATGTGAGTTATGTATGTTGGTGACCGAATGTTGTTCGGAGTCCGGGATGAGATCACGGACATGACGAGGAACTCCGAAATGGTCCGGAGATAAAGTTTGATATATGGGATAATAGTGTTTGGTCACCGGAAGGGTTCCGGAATTCACTGGAAGGGGTTCCGGATGTTCCCCGAAATGTTTGGGTACAAGAACACTTTATTTGGGCCAAAGGGGAAAGCCCACAAGGTTTTTGGAAAGCGCAAAAGGAAGTTTTGCAGAGTCCAGGGGCTAGACGCCAGGGTCCCTGGCATCTGGGTCCAGACGCCGGGAACCCTGGCGTCTGGCCCTGGAGTCCGAGAAGGACTCTTGCCTTTCGGGTGAAATCGACTTTGTGGATGCTTTTACTCCAAGTTTCGACCCCAAGGCTCAACATATAAATAGAGGGGTAGGGCTAGCACCCAAGACACATCAAGAAACACCAAGCCGTGTGCCGGCAACCCCGTCCCCTCTAGTTTATCCTCCATCATAGTTTTCGTAGTGCTTAGGCGAAGCCCTGCGGAGATTGTTCTTCACCAACACCGTCACCACGCCGTTGTGCTGTCGGAACTCATCTACTACTTCGCCCCTCTTGCTGGATCGAGAAGGCGAGGACGTCACCGAGCCGAACATGTGCAGAACTCGGAGGTGCCGTGCTTTTGGTACTTGGATCGGTCGGACGTGAAGACGTACGACTACATCAACCGCATTGATATAACGCTTCCGCGAACGGTCTACAAGGGTACATAGACAACACTCTCCCCTCTCGTTGCTATGCATCACCATGATCTTGCGTGTGCATAGGATTTTTTTTTGAAATTACTACGTTCCCCAATAGTGACATCAGAGCTAGGTTTTATGCGTTGATGTAATATGCATGAGTAGAACACAAGTGAGTTGTGGGCGATATAAGTCATACTGCTTACCAGCATGTCACACTTTGGTTCGGCGGTATTGTTGGATGAAGCGGCCCGGACTGACATTACGCGTACGCTTACGCGAGACTGGTTCTATCGACGTGCTTTGCACACAGGTGGCTGGCGGGTGTCAGTTTCTCCAACTTTAGTTTAACCAAGTGTGGCTACGCCCGGTCCTTGCAAAGGTTAAAACAACATCAACTTGACACACTATCGTTGTGGTTTTGATGCGTAGGTAAGAACGGTTCTTGCTAAGCCCAAGAGCAGCCACATAAAACTTGCAACAACAAAGTAGAGGACGTCTAACTTGTTTTTGCAGGGCATGTTGTGATGTGATATGGTAAAGACATGATGCTAAATTTTATTTTATGAGATGATCATGTTTTTTAACCAAGTTATCAGCAACTAGCAGGAGCCATATGGTTGTCGCTTTATTGTATGCAATGCAATCGCCATGTAATGCTTTACTTTATCACTAAGCGGTAGCGATACTCATGGAAGCATAAGATTCACGAGACGACAACGATGCTACGATGGAGATCAAGGTGTTGCGCCGGTGATGATGGTGATCATGAAGGTGCTTCGAAGATGGAGATCACAAGCACAAGATGATGATGGCCATATCATATCACTTATATTGATTGCATGTGATGTTTATTTTTTATGCACCTTATCTTGCTTTGATTGACGGTAGCATTATAAGATGATCTCTCACTAAATTTCAAGATAAAAGTGTTCTCCCTGAGTATGCACCGTTGCCAAAGTTTGTCGTGCCCAGACACCACGTGATGATCGGGTGTGATAAGCTCTACGTCCATCTACAATGGGTGCAAGCCAGTTTTTGCACACGCAGAATACTCAGGTTAAACTTGACGAGCCTAGCATATGCAGATATGGCCTCGGAACACTGAGACCGAAAGGTCAAGCGTGAATCATATAGTAGATATGATCAACATAGTGATGTTCACCATTGAAAACTACTCCATTTGACGTGATGATCGGTTATGGTTTAGTTGATATGGATCACGTGATCACTTAGAGGATTAGAGGGATGTCTATCTAAGTGGGAGTTCTTAAGTAATATGATTAATTGAACTTAAATTTATCATGAACTTAGTCCTGGTAGTATTAGCTTATCTATGTTATAGATCAATAGCTCGCGTTTAGCTCCCCTGTTTTATTTTTGATATGTTCCTAGAGAAAACTAAGTTGAAAGATGTTAGTAGCAATGATGCGGATTGGATCCGTGATTTGAGGTTTATCCTCATTACTGCACAGAAGAATTATGTCTTTGATGCACCGCTAGGTGACAAACCTATTGCAGGAGCAGATGCAGATGTTATGAACATTTGGCTAGCTCAATATGATGACTACTTGATAATTTAGTGCACCATGCTTAAACAGCTTAGAATCTGGACTTCAAAGACGTTTTGAACGTCATGGACCATATGAGATGTTCCAGGAGTTGAAGTTAATATTTCAAGCAAATACATGAGTTGAGAGATATGAAGTCTCCAACAAGTTCTATAGCTAAAAGATGGAGGAGAATAGCTCAAGCAGTGAGCATGTGTTCAAATTGTCTGGGTACTACAATCACTTGAATCAAGTGGGAGTTAATCTTCCAGATAAAATAGTGATTCACAGAATTCTCTAGTCACCATCACCAAGTTAGTAGAACTTCGTGATGAACTATAGTATGCAAGGGATGATGAAAATGATTCCCGAGCTTTTCATGATGATGAAATTGATGAAGGTAGAAATCAAGAAAGAGCATCAAGTGTTGATGATTAACAAGACCACTAGTCTCAAAAAAAGGGCAAAGGGAAAGAAAGGGAACTTCAAGAAGAACGGCAAGCAAGTTGCTGCTCAAGTGAAGAAGCCCAAGTCTGGACCCAAGCCTGAGACTAAGTGCTTCTACTGCAAAGGTACTGGTCACTAAAAGCGGAACTGCCCCAAGTATTTGGCGGATAAGAAGGATGGCAAAGTGAACAATGCTATATTTGATATACATGTAATTGATGTGTACTTTACTAGTGTTTATAGCAATCCCTCAGTATTTGATACTGGTTCAGTTGCTAAGAATAGTAACTCGAAACGGGAGTTGCAGAATGAACAAAGACTTGTTAAGGGTGAAGTGATAATGTGTATTGGAAATGGTTCCAAGATTGATATGATCATCATCGCACACTCCCTATACTTTCGGGATTAGTGTTAAACCTAAAATAAATGTTATTTAGTGTTTGCGTTGAGCATGAATATGATTGGATCATGTTTATTGCAATACGGTTATTCATGTAAGTTAGAGAATAATTGTTGTTCTGTTTACATGAATAAAACCTTCTATGGTCATACACCCAATGAAAATGGTTTGTTCGATCTCGATCATAGTGATACACATATTCATAATATTGAAGCCAAAAGATGCAAAGTTAATAATGATAGTGCAACTTATTTGTGGCACTGCCATTTAGGTCATATTGGTGTAAAGCGCATGAAGAAAATCCATGCTGATGGGCTTTTTGAATCACTTGATTATGAATCAGTTGATGCTTGCGAACCATGCCTCATGGGCAAGATGACTAAGACTCCGTTCTCTGGAACAATGGAGCGAGCAACATATTTGTTGGAAATCATACATACTGATGTATGTGGTCTGATGAATATTGAGGCTCGCAACAGGTATCATTATTTTCTGATCTTCATAGATGATTTGAGCAGATATGAGTATATCTACTTGATGAAACACAAGTCTGAAACATTTGAAAAGTTCAAAGAATTTTAGAGTGAAGTGGAGAATCATCGTAACAAAAATAAAAGTTTCTACGATATGATCGCAGAAGTAAAATATTTGAGTTACGAGTTTGGTCTACACTTGAAACAAAGTGGAATAGTTTCGCAACTCACGCCGCCCGGAACACCACAACATAATGGTGTGTCCGAACGTTGTACTCGTACCTTACTAGATATGGTGCGATCTATGATGTCTCTTACTGATTTACCGCTATCGTTTTGGGGTTATGCATTAGAGACAGCTGCATTCACGTTAAATAGGGCACCATCTAAATCCATTGAGACGACACCGTATGAACTATGGTTTGGCAAGAAACCTAAGCTGTCGTTTCTTAAACTTTGAGGTTGCAATGCTTATGTTAAAAAGTTTCAACCTGATAAGCTCAAACCCAAATCAGAGTAGTGCGTCTTCATAGGATACCCAAAAAGAAAATGTTGGGTACACCTTCTATCACAGACCCGAAGGCAAGATATTCGTTGCTGAGAATGGATCCTTCTAGAGAAGGAGTTTCTCTCGAAAGAAGTGAGTGGGAGGAAAGTAGAACTTGATGAGGTAACTGTACCTGCTCCATTATTGGAAAGTAGTTCATCACAGAAATCTGTTCCTGTGACTACTACACCAATTAGTGAGGAAGACTAATGATGATGATCATGTAACTTCAGATCAAGTTACTACCGAACCTCGTAGGTAAACCAGAGTGATATCCGCACCAGAGTGGTACGGTAATCCTGTTCTGGAAGTCATGCTACTGGATCATGATGAACCTACGAATTATGAAGAAGCGATGGTGAGCCCAGATTCCGCAAAATGGCTTGAAGCCATGAAATCTGAGATGAGATCCATGTATGAGAACAAAGTATGGACTTTGATTGACTTGCCCAATGATCGGCGAGCCATTGAGATTAAATGGATCTTCAAGAGGAAGACAGACGCTGATAGTAGTGTTACTATCTACAAAGCTAGAATTGTCGCAAAAAGGTTTTCGACAAGTTCAAGGGATTGACGATGAGACCTTCTCACCCGTAGCGATGCTTAAGTCTGTCCGAATCATGTTAGCAATTGCCACATTTTATGAAATCTGGCAAATGGATAAACAAAATTACATTCCTTAATGGATTTATTAAAGAAGAGTTGTATGATGCAACAAGAAAGTTTTGTCAATCCTAAAGGTGCTAACAAAATATGCAAGCTCCAGCGATCCATCTATGGACTGGTGCAAGCATCTCAGAGTTGAAATATATGCTTTGATAAGTTGATCAAAGCATACAGTTTTATACAGACTTGCGGTGAAGCCTGTATTTACAAGAAAGTGAGTGGAAGCACTACATCATTTTTGATAAGTATATGTGAATGACATATTGTTGATCGGAGATAATGTAGAATTATTCTGCAAAGCATAAAGGAGTGTTTGAAAGGAGTTTTTCAAAGAAAGACCTTGGTGAAGCTGCTTACATATTGAGCATCAAGATCTATAGAGATAGATCAAGACGCCTAATAAGTTTTTCAATGAGTACATACCTTGACAAGATTTTGAGGTAGTTCAAAATGGAACAGTCAAAGAAAGAGTTCTTGCCTGTGTTACAAGGTGTGAAACTAAGTAAGACTCAAAGCCCGACCACGGCAGAAGATAGAAAGAGAATCAAAGTCATTCCCTATGCCTTGGCCGTAGGTTCTATAAAATATGTCATGCTGTGTACCAGATCTATTGTATACCCTACACTGTTTTTGGCAAGGGAGTACAATAGTAATCTAGGAGTAGATCACTTGACAATGGTCAAAATTATCCTTAGTGGAATAAGGATATGTTTCTCGATTATGGAGGTGACAAAAAGGTTCGTCGTTAAGGGTTACGTCGATGCAAGTTTTGACACTGATCCAGATGACTCTAAGTCTCAATGTGGATACATATTGAAAGTGGGAGCAATTAGCTAGAGTAGCTCCGTGCAGAGCATTGTTGACATAGAAATTTGCAAAATACTTACGGATCTGAATGTGACAGACCCATTGACTAAACTTCTCTCACAAGCAAAATATGATCACACCTTAGTACTCTTTGGGTGTTAATCACATAGCGATGTGAACTAGATTATTGACTCTACTAAACCCTTTGGGTATTGGTCACATGTCGATGTGAACTATGGGTGTTAATCACATGGTGATGTGAACTATTGGTATTAAATCACATGGCGATGTGAACTAGATTATTGACTCTAGTGCAAGTGGCAGACTGAACGAACTATGCCCTAGAGGCAATAATAAAATTATTATTTATTTCCTTATTTCATGATAAATGTTTATTATTCATGCTATAATTGTATTAACTAGAAACGTAATACATGTGTGAATACATAGACAAACAGTGTGTCACTAGTATGCCTCTACTTGACTAGCTTGTTGATCAAAGCTGGTTAAGTTTCCTAACCATAGACATGAGTTGTCATTTGATTAACGGGATCACATCATTAGGAGAATGATGTGATTGACTTGACCCATTCCGTTAGCTTAGCACTTGATCGTTTAGTTTGTTGCTATTGCTTTCTTCATGACTTATACATGTTCCTATGACTATGAGATTATGCAACTCCCGTTTACCAAAGGAACACTTTGTGTGCCACCAAACGTCACAACGTAACTGGGTGATTATAAAGGTGCTCTATAGGTGTCTCCAAAGGTACTTGTTGGGTTGGCGTATTTCGAGATTAGGATTTGTCACTCCAATTGTCGGAGAGGTATCTCTGGGCCCACTCGGTAATGCACATTACTGTAAGCCTTGAAGCATTGCAACTAACGAGTTAGTTGCGAGATGATGTATTACGAAACGAGTAAAGAGACTTGACAGTAACGAGATTGAACCAGGTATTGAGATACCGACGATCGAATCTCGGGAAAGTAACATACCGATGACAAAGGGAACAACGTATGTTGTGTCGGGGAACGTAGTAATTTCAAAAAATTTCCTATGCACACGCAAGATCATGGTGATGCATAGCAACGAGAGGGGAGACTGTTGTCTACGTACCCTCGTAGACCGACAACGGAAGCATTATGGCAACGCGGTTGATGTAGTCGTACGTCTTCACGGCCCGATCGATCAAGCACCGAAACTATGGCACCTCCGAGTTCTAGCACACGTTCAGCTGGATGACGATCCCCGGACTCCGATCCAGCAAAGTGTCGGGGAAGAGTTCCATCAGCACGATGGTGTGGTGACGATCTTGATGTTCTACTGTCGCAGGGCTTTGCCTAAGCACCACTACAATATTATCGAGGGCTATGGTGGAAGGGGGCACCGCACACGGCTAAGAGAACGATCTTGGAGATCAACTTGTGTGTCTAGAGGTGCCCCCTACGTCCATATATAAATGAGCAAAGGGGGGGTGCGGCCGGCCCTAGGAGGAGGCGCGCCAGAGGAGTCCTACTCCTACCGGGAGTAGGACTCCCGCCTTTCCCTAGTTGGATTAGGACTTGGGGGAAGGAGGAGAGGGAAGAAAGGAAAGGGGGGCGCCGCCCCCCTCCTTGTCCAATTCGAACTTGGGGGGGGGGGGGGGGTGCGCGGCAGCCCCTAGGCCTCCTCTCCTCTTCCTCCACTAGGCCCATTAAGGCCCATTAGGTTACCGGGGGTTCCGGTAACCTCCCGGTACTCCAGTAAAATGCCGATTTCACCCGGAACACTTCCGATGTCCAAACATAGGCTTCCAATATATCAATCTTTATGTCTCGACCATTTCGAGACTCCTCGTCTTGTCCGTGATCACATCCGGGACTCCGAACAAACTTCGGTATATCAAAATATATAAACTCATAATGAAACTGTCATCGTAACGTTAAGCGTGCAGACCCTACGGGTTCCAGAATAATGTAGACATGGCCGAGACATGTCTCCGGTCAATAACCAATAGCGGAACCTGGATGCTCATATTGGCTCCCACATATTCTACGAAGATCTTTTATCGGCCAGACCGCATAACAACATACTTTGTTCCCTTTGTCATCGGTATGTTACTTGCCCGAGATTCGATCGTCGGTATCTCAATACCTAGTTCAATCTCGTTACCGGCAAGTCTCTTTACTTGTTTCGTAATACATCATCTCGCAACTAACTCATTAGTTGCAATGCTTGCAAGGCTTATGTGATGTGCATTACCGAGAGGGCCCAGAGATACCTCTCCGACAATCGGAGTGACAAATCCTAATCTCGAAATACGCCAACCCAACATGTACCTTTGGAGACACCTGTAGAGCTCCTTTATAATCACCCAGTTACGTTGTGACGTTTGGTAGCACACAAAGTGTTCCTCCGGCAAACAGGAGTTGCATAATCTCATAGTCATAGGAACATGTATAAGTCATGAAGAAAGCAATAGCAACATACTAAACGATCGGGTGCTAAGCTAATGGAATGGGTCATGTCAATCACATCATTCGTCTAATGATGTGATCCCGTTAATCAAATAACAACTATTTTGTTCATGGTTAGGAAACATAACCATCTTCGATTAACGAGCTAGTCAAGTAGAGGCATACTAGTGACACTCTGTTTGTCTATGTATTCACACATGTATTATGTTTCCGGTTAATACAATTCTAGCATGAATAATAAACATTTATCATGATATAAGGAAATAAATAATAACTTTATTATTGCCTCTAGGGCATATTTCCTTCAGTCTCCCACTTGCACTAGAGTCAATAATCTAGTTCACATTGCCATGTGACTCAACACTAATAGTTCACATCACCATGTGATTAACACCCATAGTTCACATCGTCATGTGACCTATACCCAAAGGGTTTACTAGAATTAGTAATCTAGTTCACATCGTTTATGTGATTAACACCCAAAGAGTACTAAGGTGTGATCATGTTTTGCTTGTGAGATAATTTTAGTCAACGGGTCTGTCACATACAGATCCGTAAGTATTTTGCGAATTCTATGTCTACAATGCTCTGCACGGAGCTACTCTAGCTAATTGCTCCCACTTTCAATATGTATCTAGATTGATACTTAGAGTCATCCAGATCTGTGTCAAAACTTGCATCGACGTAACTTTTTACGACGAACCTTTTGTCACCTCCATAATTGAGAAATATTTCCTTATTCCACTAAGGATAATTTTGACCGCTGTCCAGTGATCTACTCTTAGATCACTATTGTACTCCCTTGCTTAATACAGTGTAGGGTATACAATAGATCTGGTACACAACATGGCATACTTTATAGAACCTATGGCTGAGGCATAGGGAATGACTTTCATTCTCTTTCTATCTTCTGCTGTCGTCAGGCTTTGAGTCTTACTCAACTTCACACCTTGTAACACAGGCAAGAACTCCTTCTTTGACTGTTCCATTTTGAACTACTTCAAAATCTTGTTAAGGTATGTACTCATTGAAAAACTTATCAAGCGTCTTGATCTATCTCTATATATCTTGATGCTCAATATGTAAGGGGATTCACCGAGGTCTTTCTTTGAAAAACTCCTTTCAAACATTCCTTTATGCTTTGCAGAATAATTCTATATTATCTCCGATCAACAATATGTCTTTCACATATACTTTATCAGAAATGCTGTAGTGCTCCCACTCACTTTCTTGTAAATACAGGCTTCACCGCAAGTCTGTATAAAACTATATGCTTTGATCAACTTATCAAAGCGTATATTCCAACTCCGAGATGCTTGCACTAGTCCATAGATGGATCGCTGGAGCTTGCACATTTTGTTAGCACCTTTAGGATTGACAAAACCTTATGGTTGTATCATATACAACTCTTCTTTAATAAATCCATTAAGGAATGCAGTTTTGTTTATCCATTTGCCGTATTTCAGAAAATGCGGCAATTGCTAACATGATTCAGACAGACTTAAGCATAGATACGAGTGAGAAACTCTCATCGTAGTCAACACCTTGAACTTGTCGAAAACCTTTTTACGACAATTCTAGCTTTGTAGATAGTAACACTACTATCAGCGTCCGTCTTCCTCTTGAAGATCCATTTAATCTCAATGGCTCGCCGATCATTGGGCAAGTCAATCAAAGTCCATACTTTGTTCTCATACATGGATCTCATCTCAGATTTCATGGCCTCAAGCCATTTTGCGGAATCTGGGCTCATCATCACTTCCTCATAGTTTGTAGGCTCGTCATGGTCAAGTAACATGACCTCCAGAACTAGATTAGCGTACCACTCTGGTGTGGATCTCACTCTGGTTTACCTACGAGGTTCGGCAGTAACTTGATCTGAAGTTACATGATCATCATCATTATCTTCCTCACTAATCGGTCTAGTAGTCACAGGAACAGATTTCTGTGATGAACTACTTTCCAATAAGGGAGTAAGTACAGTTACCTCATCAAGTTCTACTTTCCTCCCACTCACTTCTTTCGAGAGAAACTCCTTCTCTAGAAAGGATCCATTCTCAGCAATGAATAACTTGCCTTCGGATCTGTGATAGAAGGTGTACCCAACATTTTCTTTTGGGTATCCTATGAAGACGCACTTCTCCGATTTAGGTTTGAGCTTATCAAGTTGAAATTTTTTCACATAAGCATTGCAATCTCAAACTTTAAGAAATGACTGCTTAGGTTTCTTGCCAAACCATAGTTCATACGTTGTCGTCTCAACGGATTTAGATGGTGCCCTATTTAATGTGAATGTAGCTGTCTCTAATGCATAACCCCAAAACAATAGTGGTAATCGGTAAGAGACATCATAGATCACACATATCTAATAAAGCACGATTTTGACGTTCGGACACACCATTACACTGTGGTGTTCCGGGTGGCGTGAGTAGTGAAACTATTTCACATTGTTTTAACTGAAGGCCAAACTCGTAACTCAAATATTTTATTTCCGCGATCATATCGTAGAAACTTTTATTTTTGTTACGATGATTCTCCACTTCACTCTGGAATTCTTTGAACTTTTCAAATATTTCAGACTTGTGTTTCATCAAGTAGATATACTCATATCTGCTCAAATCATCTGTGAAGATCAGAAAATAATGATACCTGTCGCGAGCCTCAATATTCACCGGACCACATACATCAGTATGTATGATTTCCAACAAATTTGTTGCTCGCTCCATTGTTCCGAAGAACGGAGTCTTAGTCATCTTGCCCATGAGGCATGGTTCGCAAGCATCAACTGATTCATAATCAAGTGATTCCAAAAGCCCATCAGCATGGAGTTTCTTCATGCGCTTTACATCAATATGACCTAAACAGCAGTGCCACAAATAAGTTGCACTATCATGATTAACTTTGAATCTTTTGGTTTCAATATTATGATTATGTGTATCACTACGATCGAGATCCAACGAACTATTTTCATTGGGTGTGTAACCATATAAGGTTTTATTTATGTAAACAGAACAACAATTTATTCTCTTACTTAAATGAATAACTGTATTACAATAAACATGATCAAATCATATTCATGCTCAACGCAAACACCAAATAACACTTATTTAGGTTCAACACTAATCCCGAAAGTATAGGGAGTGTGCGATGATGATCATATCAATCTTGGAACCACTTCCAACACACATCGTCACTTCACCCTTAACTAGTCTCTGTTTATTCTACAACTCCCGTTTCGAGTTACTAATTTTTGCAACTGAACTAGTATCAAATACCGAGGGGTTGCTATAAACACTAGTAAAGCACACATCAATAACATGTATATCAAATATACTTATGTTCACTTTGCCATCCTTCTTATCCGCCAATCACTTGGGGTAGTTCCGCTTCCAGTGACCATCCCCTTTGCAGTATAAGCACTTAGTCTCAGGCTTAGGACCAGACTTGGGCTTCTTCACTTGAGCAACAACTTGCTTGTCGTTCTTCTTGAAGTTCCTCTTCTTCCTTTTGCCCTTTTCTTGAAACTAGTGGTCTTGTCTACCATCAGCACTTGATGTTTTTCTTGATTTCTACCTTCGTCGATTTTAGCATCACGAAGAGCTTGGGAATCGTTTCCGTTATCCCTTGCATATTATAGTTCATCACGAAGTTCTACTAACTTGGTGATGATGACTAGAGAATTCTGTCAATCACTATTTTATCTGGAAGATTAACTCCCACTTGATTCAAGCGATTGTAGTACCCAGACAATCTGAGCACATGCTCACTAGTTCAGCGATTCTCCTCCATCTTTTAGCTATAGAACTTGTTGGAGACTTCATATCTCTCAACTCGGGTACTTGCTTGAAATACTAACTTCAACTCCTGGAACGTCTCATATGGTCCATGACGTTCAAAACGTCTTTGAAGTCCCGATTCTAAGCCGTTAAGCATGGTGCACTAAACTATCAAGTAGTCATCATATTGAGCTAGCCAAACGTTCATAACGTCTGCATCTGCTCCTGCAATAGGTTTGTCACCTAGCGGTGCATCAAGGACATAATTCTTCTATGCAGCAATGAGGATAAACCTCAGATCACGGATCCAATCCGCATCATTGCTACTAACATCTTTCAAGACAATTTTCTCTAGGAACATATCAAAATAAACATATGAAAGCAACAACGCGATCTATTGATCTACAACATAATTTGCAAAATACTACCAGGACTAAGTTCATAATAAATTTAAGCTCAATTAATCATATTACTTAAGAACTCCCACTTAGATAGACATCCCTCTAATCCTCTAAGTGATCACGTGATCCAAATCAACTAAACCATGTCCGATCATCACGTGAGATGGAGTAGTTTGATTGGTGAACATCACTATGTTGATCATATCTACTATATGATTCACGCTCGACCTTTCGGTCTCTGTGTTCCGAGGCCATATTTGTATATGCTTGGCTCGTCAAGTATAACCTGAGTATTCCGCGTGTGCAACTGTTTTGCACCCGTTGTATTTGAACGTAGAGCCTATCACACCCGATCATCACGTGGTGTCTCAACACGAAGAACTTTCGCAACGGTGCATACTTAGGGAGAACACTTCTTGATAATTAGTGAGAGATCATCTTAAAATGCTACCGTCAACAAAAGCAAGATAAGATGTTTAAAAGATAAACATCACATGCAATCAATATAAGTGATATGATATGGCCATCATCATCTTGTGCTTGTGATCTCCATCTTCGAAGCACCGTCATGATCACCATCATCATCGGCGCGACACCTTGATCATCATCGTAGCATCGTTGTCGTCTCGCCAATCTTTATGCTTCCATGACTATCGCTACCGCTTAGTGATAAAGTAAAGCATTACAGTGCAATTGCATTGCATACAATAAAACGACAACCATATGGCTCCTGCCAGTTGCCGATAACTCAGTTACAAAACATGATCATCTCATACAATAAAATTTAGCATCATGTCTTGACCATATCACATCACAACATACCCTGCAAAAACAAGTTAGACGTCCTCTACTTTGTTGTTGCAAGTTTTACGTGGCTGCTACGGGCTTAAGCAAGAACCAATCTTACCTACGCATCAAAACCACAACGATAGTTTGTCAAGTTGGTGCTGTTTTAACCTTCGCAAGGACCGGTCGTAGCCATACTCAGTTCAACTAAAGTTGGAGAAACTGACACCCGCCAGCCACCTATGTGCAAAGCACGTCGGTAGAACCAGTCTCGCATAAGCGTACGCGTAATGTCGGTCCGGGCCGCTTCATCCAACAATACCGTCGAACCAAAGTATGACATGCTGGTAAGCAGTATGACTTATATCGCCCACAACTCGCTTGTGTTCTACTCGTGCATATAACTTCAACACATAAAACCTAGGCTCGGATGCCACTGTTGGGGAACATAGTAATTTCAAAAAATTTCCTACGCACACGCAAGATCATGGTGATGCATAGCAACGAGAGGGGAGAGTGTTGTCTACATACCCTCATAGACCGACAGCGGAAGCGTTATGACAACGCGGTTGATGTAGTCGTATGTCTTCACGGCCCGATCGATCAAGCACCAAAACTACGGCACCTCCGAGTTCTAGCACACGTTAGCTCGATGACGATCCCCGGACTCTGATCCAGCAAAGTGTCGGGGAAGAGTTCCATCAGCACAACAGCGTGGTGACGATCTTGATGTTCTACTGTCGCAGGGCTTTTCCTAAGCACCACTACAATATTATCGAGGGCTATGGTGGAAGGGGGCATCGCACACGGCTAAGAGAACGATCTTGGAGATCAACTTGTGTGTCTAGAGGTGCCCCTGCCTCCGTATATAAAGGAGCAAGGGGGGGGGGGGTGCGGCCAACCCTAGGAGGAGGCGCGCCGGAGGAGTCCTACTCCTACCGGGAGTAGGACTCCCCCCTTTCCCTAGTTGGATTAGGACTTGGGGGGAAGGAGGAGAGGGAAGAAAGGAAAGGGGGGGGGAGCCGCCCCCCTCCTTGTCCAATTCGGACTTGGGGGGGGGGGGGAGGGGCGCGCGGCAGCCCCTAGGACTCCTCTCCTCTTCCTCCACTAGGCCCATTAAGGCCCATTAGGTTACCGGGGGGTTCCAGTAACCTCCCGGTACTCCGGTAAAATGCCGATTTCACCCGGAACACTTCTGATGTCCAAACATAGGCTTCCAATATATCAATCTTTATGTCTCGACCATTTTGAGACTCCTCGTCTTGTCCGTGATCACATCCGGGACTCCGAACAAACTTTGGTACATCAAAATATATAAACTCATAATGAAACTATCATCGTAACGTTAAGCGTGCGGACCCTACGGGTTCGAGAATAATGTAGGCATGACCGAACATGTCTCCGGTCAATAACCAATAGCGGAACCTGGATGCTCATATTGGCTCCCACATATTCTACGAAGATCTTTTATCGGTCATACCGCATAACAACATACTTTGTTCCCTTTGTCATCAATATGTTACTTGCCCGAGATTCGATCGTCGGTATCTCAATACCTAGTTCAATCTCGTTACCAGCAAGTCTCTTTACTCGTTTCGTAATACATCATCTCGCAACTAACTCATTAGTTGCAATGCTTGCAAGGCTTATGTGATGTGCATTACCGAGAGGGCCCAGAGATACCTCTTCGACAATCGGAGTGACAAATCCTAATCTCGAAATACGCCAACCCAACAAGTACCTTTGGAGACACCTGTAGAGCTCCTTTATAATCACCCAGTTACGTTGTGATGTTTGGTAGCACACAAAGTGTTCCTCCGGCAAACGGGAGTTGCATAATCTCATAGTCATAGGAACATGTATAAGTCATGAAGAAAGCAATAGCAACATACTAAACGATCAGGTGCTAAGCTAATGGAATGGGTCATGTCAATCACATCATTCTTCTAATGATGTGATCCCGTTAATCAAATAACAACTCTTTTGTTCATGGTTAGGAAACATAACCATCTTCGATTAACGAGCTAGTCAAGTAGAGGCATACTAGTGACACTCTATTTGTCTATGTATTCACACATGTATTATGTTTCCGGTTAATACAATTCTAGCATGAATAATAAACATTTATCATGATATAAGGAAATAAATAATAACTTTATTATTGCCTCTAGGGCATATTTCCTTCATGTTGTTATGCGGTCTGACCGATAAAGATCTTCATAGAATATGTAGGAGCCAATATGGGCATCCAGGTCCCGCTATTGGTTATTGACCAGAGAGGTGTCTCGGTCATGTCTACATAGTTCTCAAACCCGTAGGGTCCGCACGCTTAACGTTTGTTGACAATATAGTACTATGTGAGTTATGTATGTTGGTGACCGAATGTTGTTCGGAGTCCAGGATGAGATCACGGACATGACGAGGAACTCTGGAATGGTCCGGAGATAAAGTTTGATATATGGGATTATAGTGTTTGGTCACCGGAAGGGTTCCGGATTCACCGGAAGGGGTTCCGGATGTTTCCCGAAATGTTTGGGTACGAGAACACTTTATTTGGGCCAAAGGGGAAAGCCCACAAGGTTTTTGGAAAGCACAAAAGGAAGTTTTGCGGAGTCCAGGGGCCAGATGCCAGGGTCCCTGGCGTCTGGGTCCAGACGCCGGGAACCCTGGCGTCTGGCCCTGGAGTCCAAGAAGGACTCTTGCCTTTCGGGTGAAACCGAATTTCTGGAGGCTTTTACTCCAAGTTTCGACCCCAAGGCTCAACATATAAATAGAGGGGTAGGGCTAGCACCCAAGACACATCAAGAAACACCAAGCCGTGTGCCGGCAACCCCGTCCCCTCTAGTTTATCCTCCGTCATAGTTTACGTAGTGCTTAGCCGAAGCCCTGCGGAGATTGTTCTTCACCAACACCGTCACCACGCCGTCGTGCTGTCGGAACTCATCTACTACTTCGCCCCTCTTGCTGGATCGAGAAGGCAAGGACGTCACCGAGCCGAACGTGTGCAGAACTCGGATGTGCCGTGCTTTCGGTACTTGGATCGGTCGGATGTGAAGATGTACGACTACATCAACCGCGTTGATATAACGCTTCCACGAACGGTCTACGAGGGTACGTAGACAACACTCTCCCCTCTTGTTGCTATGCATCACCATGATCTTGTGTGTGCGTAGGAATTTTTTTGAAATTACTACGTTCCCCAACAACCAGGACCTCGCGGAGTTATTACAGTCAATGGAAACACAGAGCGCTCCCTCCGAACAGAGGAGCACACCGCAGCCCTCGCAGAAGAAGTGCAATGCAGCCTCTCAAGGCAATCAACCAGTTCGGTGCTTCAAAGCCCGGACACCTTCAAGCGCGCTCGAAGCAATCGGCAAATAGACTGCCTGGCGCGATCTGAGCTCGCGTAGCAATGCGACGGCCACCCCAAGCCCAGCCCAACGGCGAAACTCGCGCCGCGCGTACATAATTATGCATTAAAAATACCATGGGCACAGGTGGGGAGGGGGGCACAACTGCGGCACGCCCCAAGACGCGGCTTAAACCGCACTAGGGGCTTCCCATTTGGTTATTTTTCCTTTTTTCAGGACCTTAATCTCTGGAAACACTGTTCGGCAGCACTATTGCCAAACACATGATGCAGCAACCAAGGAGGCAGAGAGCTACGTCATACCACGAAATTCCCAGGTGGATTACAGTAACGAGCGAAATATTTGATTTAATATCATTCCTCAGCTTGCCCTTGGAAGGGACATAGTCCTACTCTTTGCTTATCGCACTATCTGTATCACTCTGCCTTAACGCAATTTTTTAAATAATGCATGACATTACGACTATTATTGCATTCTTGTTATATATATCTATGTGTTCATTAATGATGCCTTGCAACCGTACACTCTGGTACAGCCAATACACCAGGGGCTTATGTACCCCACAATGCGGTGTGAAAAGTCCGAACACTTTCACAAGTGCGGCACCCCGAACTTATAGCATTATATGCATCAGCTCCGAATCATGTCTTTGGTCAAATGTTGGGTTTGCCCGGCTCCTATGTTTTGGTACCTTACGTTCTGCTCTATCGGCTAAGGTAGCGCTAGGAGAACTACTGCGATTGTGCCCCAGTTCTGCTGGGTTCAGCACCTCAGTAGAGAAAGCTAAAACCGACTGTCATGATAAGGCGAGAGACTGGTCGCTGTTCGGCGAGGTTTTCGAGTCCTTAAAGACTTATGCCGCTTAGAGCAAGGGGCTAGCCCTGTCCGGCTTAAAGGCGTGTATCGCGCCCCAAATTCGGCCTTCCGAATACCAGGGACTTCGCCAAAATTTAAAATTATAGAATTCTATGGCTAAGTGGGAGTGATAAAGCATTATTAGTCCGGTTGCCTTGTTCGCTGTGCTGAGCACCTCCCTCAAAGGACCCAAACATGGGAACAAGAGTGCTCAGGTTTATCCCGAACACCCCAGCACTCGTGGCATGGGGGCAGAAGCCGAGGACTAGCCATCTCTCAGATTGGATAAACAGCCAAATAGAAGGTAATATTTTAAATTCAAACAAGCATTGCATAGCGCATGTGAAACAAGTTTTCATAAATACAGGATAAAACGAGCAAGTCTCACTCAAATATTACATCTTTTGAACACTCGTCCGCGATGAGACGGGCACCCGGCAGAAAACCCTCATAGTACATCTTGGGGTGGCGGTGCTCCTTGCCCTCCGGCGGCCCCTCCTTGATCAGCTTCACGGCGTCTAGCTTGACCCACTGCAATTTCACACGGGCGAAAGCCTGGCGTGCACCTTCAATGCAGACAGATCGCTTGACGACCTCCAGCCGTGGGCAGGCATCCACAAGCCGCCTCACCAGGCCAAAGAAGCTGTTCGGAAGGGCGTCGCCAGGCCACAGCCGGACTATAAAGCCCTTCATGGCCTGATCGGCCGCCTTATGTAGCTCGACCATCTGCTTCAGTTGGTCGCTCATTGGCATCGGGTGTCCAGGCTCAGCATACTGAGACCAGAACAGCTTCTCCGTTGAGCTTCCGTCCTCGGCCTGGTAAAATTGTGCGGCATCGGACATGCTGCAGGGCAAATCTTGAATGCTCCTGGAGAGCTCCGGATTCGGGTAAGTAATCGGTAATTTACTTTTACATGCTTGCTTTGCATATAGAAAGCCTTACCCACCACTATCTTCTTCATCGCGTCGATCGCTTGGAGGGCCTTTTGGGCTTCGGCCTTGGCACTTTTTGCACTCTCAAGGGCCGCGGCAAGCTCGGACTCCCGCGTCTTTGAGTCAAGCTCCAACGGCTCGTGCTTCGCCACGAGAGCCTGGAGCTCTTGCCGCACCTCGCCCACCCAAGCCTCGTGCTTCTCTTGTTCGGTGTGCTCCTTGGCTGCTTTATCTTCGGCCTTGGTTAGCACTTGCTTCAGGGTCGCCACCTCAGTCGTGGCCCCTAGCAAACATACGATGATCCTGTCATCTTGCAATCGCGTCCTCTTTTATATATACATATCTATAGACAGGTTATTACTTACCCTTGTTCTCCTCAAGCTGCCTCTTGGCAAGGGCGAGCTCTTTTCTGGACCCCTCGAGGTCCTGCTTCAGTACGGCGACCTCCACAATCAGTGCGGCGGATGCCAGCAGCGAAGCCTGCATATGCATATTGACACACTTATATTAGACTCCTGCGATATTATTTGATCCTCTGTTCGTCTTTTCTTTGTGAACACCGAACAAAGCATCAGGGGCTACTGTCTATGCGGTAATATTTCTACTACATTTTAAAACACTTACCTCGAAGCCTGTTAGAAGGCTGGCACATGCTTCAGTCAACCCACTCTTGGCGGACTGAACCTTCTGGACCACCACACTCATAATAGTACGGTGCTCCTCGTCGATGGAAGCGCCGCGAAGCGCTTCCAGCAGATTGTCTGGCGCCTCTGGATGGGCAGAGGTCGCCGGCACAGGCGTCTTGCCCCTCTTAGAAGGAGGCCACCTGCCCGAGCCTGGAACCGCCGGAGGTTCCAGCACGGTGTTCGGCTGAGGGCCGAACTCGAAGTTTTCAGGGGCTCCGTCCCCTCGGCTCCCGGAGTCCGGAAGGTCGCCTTGAGGCGCCTTCGGGACTGTCTCCCCTCGATCTGGTGCCTCTTGAGATAGCACGTCGGCGTCGCCGGCAGGATGAGGGGAAGTGGCGGTCGGGACAGGATCGCTATCTATGTCTGACGAGCCCAGGGAGCCGTCCGATGATACATCGATACTGGCTCGTGGCGGCCTGTATAATTACTTTCGGCATTAGGGAAAACAGGGCGATGAAGGAATCCTATGAGTTACTCTGATACCCGAATAATTATGATCTCCCCGGGGGCTTGGCCCTGGGCAACCACTCGTCTTCGCCTTCGTCGGTGGTGGTGGAACTGTCCGAAAGGAGAGTCTTTCCCTTCTTGGACCCTTCGGCCCCCCAGTTGGGGCGACCTTCCTTTTCTTGTCTCCCCCGCCTGGAGGGGGAGCATCTTCTTCTTCCTCCTCGTCTTCGGGGGAGGAGTGTGCCACAGAGTTATCGGACAATGAGTTCGTTAACACCTGGCGCCGGGAACTCTTTCGGGTTCCCTTGGCCTTGGTCTTCTCCGGCACCTTGTAAGGAGCCAGAGTCAGCATCTCCGTCAGGAGAGCGCCCGCAGTATCTTCGGGCAAAGGGGCCGAACAGTTAATCTGCCTCCACATCTCCACCCAGTCCTGTCAAAGGCATGGAGATTAGACCCCGCACATGATTAAGCTAGGGAAAATAAATGTCCTACGAGACGTATTTAACTCACCGAATGCGCTAGGCGCTTTGCGCTTAGTCCGCGGTCCTCAGCGAGAGAAGGGGGGACCTCGGCGCCCTTGAACAGCACCTTCCAGACGTCCTTGTGCGTCGTATCGAAGAGCTCGCTCAGAGTCTGGTGTTGGGCCGGGTCGAACTCCCACAAGGTAAAATCCCGTTGTTGACATGGGAGGATCCAGCAGATGAGCATAACTTGGACTATGTTGACAAGCTTAAGCTTCTTGCTCGCCATACTCCGGATACATTTCTGGAGTCCATCCAGCTCCACCGATGAACCCCACGACAAGCCCTTCTCTTTCCAGGAAGTGAGCCGTGTTGGGAATCCGGATCGAAACTCAGGGGCTGCCGCCCATTTGGCGTCGCGCGGCTCAGTGATGTAGAACCACGCCGATTGCCATCCCTTTATTGTCTCCACGAAGGAGCCTTCGAGCCATATGACATTGGGCATCTTGCCCACCATGGCTCCAGCGCATTCTGCTTGTTGGCCTCGTACTACCTTCGGCTTGATATTGAAGGTATTTAACCATAGGCCAAAGTGGGGCCGGATGCGGAGGAAAGCCTCACACACGACGATGAACGCCGAAATGTTGAGGATGAAGTTCGGGGCCAGATCATGAAAGTCCAGCCCGTAGTAGAACATGAGACCACGGACGAATGGATGGAGGGGAAACCCTAATCCGCGGAGGAAGTGGTGAAGGAAAACTACCCTCTCGTGAGGTTCCGGGGTAGGGACGATCTGCCCCGCAGCGGGCAGCCGATGCGCGATGTTCGCGGCAAAGTATCCGGCTCCGTGCAGCTTCTTGATGTCTCCCTCCATGGCAGAGGAGACCATCCACCTGCCTCCCGCTCCGGACATGGTTGGAGAAGGTTGAGGTGGGAAGAGCGGACTTGGGCGCTAGAGTTCGAGTGTGCGAAAATGGATGAGCGAAGGAGGAAGAAGGCATGGATAGAAAGGTGAATCCTTGTCCCTTTATATGGGCGGACGAAGCTAAGCGTCCCCACTTGCCTGGTAAAACTCGCTTATCCCCCAAGCGCCATAATTGATGGCGCGGTTGGGTTACCCATGCCCGTATTGATGAGAATCCCGTAATGAGGGGACATGATCTCTGCTTTGACAAGATGTGTCGAAAAACCGCCTCGCGTTATGTGTGGGGCTGGTTAAAGGAAACAGTTCGAATAATCATCGGGCCATGACATAACGTCATGCTGCCAAAACAAGCCTGCAAATTAGATCTGCGAAAATATTATTCTTTCTACGGTGGTATGTGGAACTTATTTTGCAGGGTCGGACACTATCCTCGTATTCAAATTCTTCTGTGATGTATTCGTAGAAGGAACCCGCCTTGCAATGCCGAAGACAATACTGCACGCCGGACTCATCGTCATTGAAGCCTGGTTCAGGGGCTACTGAGGGAGTGCTAGATTAGGGGGTCTCCGGACAGCTGGACTATCTCCATTGGCCGGACTGTTAGACTATGAAGATACAAGATTGAAGACTTCGTCTCGCGTCCGGACGGGACTCTACTTGGCGTGGAAGGCAAGCTAGGCAATACGGATATGGATATCTCCTCCTTTGTAACCGACCTTGTGTAACCCTAACCTTCTCCAATGTCTATATAAACCGAAGGGTTTTAGTCCGTAGGACAACAACCACAACATACAATCATACCATAGGCTAGCTTCTAGGGTTTAGCCTCTCCGATCTCGTGGTAGATCTACTCTTGTACTACCCATATCATCAATATTAATCAAGCATGACGTAGGGTTTTACCTCCATCAAGAGGGCCCGAACCTGGGTAAAACATCGTGTCCCCTGCCTCCTGTTACCATCTGGCCTAGATGCACAGTTCAGGGCCCCCTACCCGAGATTCGCCGGTTTTGACACCGGCAATGACCATACACGATATTACTCATATAAATAGAACAACCATTATTCTCAGATTTAAATGAGTAACCGTCTCGCATCAAACAAGATCCAGATATAATTTTCTTGCTTAATGCTGGCACCAATAACAATTATTGAGGTCTAAAACTAATCCCGAAGGTAGATGTAGAGGTAGCGTGCCGATGGCGATCACATCGACTTTGGAACCATTTCCCACGCGCATCGTCACCTCGTCCTTAGCCAGTCTTTGCTTAATCCGTAGTCCCTGTCTCGAGTTGCAAATATTAGCAACAGAACCAATATCAAATACCCAAGTGCTACTACGAGCTCTAGTAAGGTACACATCAACAACATGTATATCACATATACCTCTGTTCACCTTGCCATCCTTATTATCCGCCAAATACTTGGGGTAGTTCCGCTTCCAGTGACCAGTCCCTTTGCAGTAGAAGCACTCAGTCTCAGGCTTAGGTCCAGATTTGGGTTTCTTCTCTTGAGCAGCAACTTGTTTGCCATTCTTCTTGAAGTTCCCTTTCTTCTTACCTTTACCCTTTTCCATGAAACTGGTGGTCTTGTTGACCATCAACACTTGATGCTCCTTCTTGATTTCTACCTCCGTAGCCTTTAGCATTGCGAAGAGCTCGGGAATCATCTTATCCATCCCTTGCATATTATAGTTCATCATGAAACTCTTGTAGCTTGGTGGCAGTGATTGAAGAACTCTGTCAATGACACTATCAACCGGAAGATTAACTCCCAGCTGAGTCAAGTGATTATGGTACCCATACATTCTGAGTATATGTTCACTGACAGAACTATTCTCCTCCATCTTGTAGTTGTAGAACTTATTGGAGACTTCATATCTCTCAATTCGGGCATTTGCTTGAAATATTAACTTCAACTCCTCGAACATCTCATATGCTCCATGACGTTCAAAATGTCATTGAAGTCCCGGTTCTAAGCCATAAAGCATGGCACACTAAACTATTGAGTAGTCATCATCTTTGCTCTGCCAGACGTTTATAACATCTGGCATTGCTCCTGCAGCGGGTTTACCACCCAGTGGTGCTTCCATGACGTAATTCTTCTGTGCAGCAATGAGGATAATCCTCAAGTTACGGACCCAGTCCGTGTAATTGCTACCATCATCTTTCAACTTTGCTTTCTCAAGGAACGCATTAAAATTCAACGAAACAACAACATGGGCCATCTATCTACAATAACATAGACAAGCAAAATACTATCATGTACTAAGTTCATGATAAATTTAAGTTCAATTAATCATATTACTTAAGAACTCCCACTTAGATAGACATCCCTCTAATCATCTAAGTGATCACATGATCCATATCAACTAAACCATAATCGATCATCACGTGAAATGGAGTAGTTTTCAATGGTGAACATCACTATGTTGATCATATCTACTATATGATTCACGCTCGACCTTTCGGTCTCAGTGTTCCGAGGCCATATCAGCTCATGCTAGGCTCGTCAAGTTTAACCCGAGTATTCCGCGTGTGTAAAACTATCTTACACCTGTTGTAGATGAACGTTGAGCTTATCACACCCGATCATCACGTGGTGTCTCGGCATGACAAACTTTGGCAATGGTGCATACTCAGGGAGAACACTTTTACCTTGAAATTTAGTGAGAGATCATCTTATAGTGCTACAGTCAAACAAAGCAAAATAAGATGTGTCGTGGGATTGTCATGTCAGATGTCCTAGTGTGAGGACTTAGTAGTGGAGCCATCGCAACGTAGTTAGCTTAAAGGGGTTAAAGCGGACAAAGGACACAAGGAATTATACTGGTTTGGCCCCTTGCGGTGAAGGTAAAGCCTACTCCAGTTATGATGGGATTGTGTGACGCCCCGAAACCGAGGCGCCAGGTGTCTTCCAGTATTTGCTGTCGTTGCCATGTCATTTTATTGCGTGTCGCATCTTGCCATGTCATCATGTCCATTGCATCATCATGTTTTCAAAACTTGCATCCGTCTGGATTCCCCCAGTTCCGTCCGTTGTCCGCTCTGATCCCAGACACACTTGCACGCGCCTGCGACATGTCCGAAATATTATTTTATAAGTGGCTGGAAAATGTTCTTGGAATGGGATGAAAGTTGGCGTGCTGTGTTGTTATGTTGTTAGTAGGTCGCCTGCCAAGTTTCATCGCATTCAGAGTCCGTTTGACGCCCCAACGGATAACTATAACGAAAATATAGTCGGTCTAACGTCAGACATTTTCGGTCTCCGGAAACAGTCGCTGGGCCTCTCTCTTCTCTTCTCTTCTCTTAGCCCAACCCGCTCTGCACAGCCCACCTAACCCCCCTTCGATCGGAGCCGTCGGATCACGATCGGAGGGCTCTGTAAGCCCCCAAAACCCGCCCAAACCCTAGCTCCTACCCTATATATACACCTCCCATTCTAAATTTGGGCATCCCCTAGCCTCCACCTACCTTCTAGCCTTCCCCTCGGGATCCCCGCAGCCGCCAGCCTCCCCCTCCTCGATTTTAGCGCCAAGCCACCCCTTCTCTGCCACTTGGCGCCGTCCCACGCGCCAGTGCCGCCGCCAGCAGCCTCCTCACCCTATCCGCAGCTGCCACAAGCCCTCCTGCCCGCTTCCAACACTGTGGCCCGCAACAGGCCCGCCCGGGCCGAATCGGGCCCGAACCACCCGCCTAGCATCCCTGGTTCCTGCACCTCTCTCTCCAGCGCGCAGCGCCGCCGCTGGCCGGTTCCTCGTCGGAGCCGCACCCCGTCAGACCTCGCCGCCGCCGACCTCCAGGCCCGAGGCGCCGCTCCCGTCACCCCAACGTCGCCCGGCTCCTGCGCCCCCACCTGCAACGCTGCTCCCTACCGTTCATCGTGCGCCGCCGCAGTGGATCAGGAGGTCCTGATCCAGTCGCCCCTCGCCCCGTTGACCTCGCCGGAGCCCGCCACCTTTGCCGCTCATCTCCCTGACCGTCCTCGTCGTCAGATCCAGTGCCCTCGTGTTGCCCTGAGGCCGGATCCGCCGCCCCGCACCCATTCCCGGCCTCCGTCGCCCTTCCCCGTTGTCGCCGTTGGTCGTCGCCGCCCTTGCCTCCCCTCGGGTTGAGGGAGATGACGAGCACGCCGCTGGGCTGCCTCCCTTGCATGCGCGTGGGCCGGCCTCGCCCTGGCCCAGCAGCGCCCCGCCAGCCTCTCCATCGAACCAGCCTATTAGGCCCAGTGTTGAGGACCCCCCGGCCTAGCGCCCAACAGATTCGGCCTGCTTCTATTTTTTCCCTATCAGCGAATTTGTCTTTTCCCAGGATCTATAGTTTTGCAGAAACCCCCCTATTGTTCATGCATTTAATATTTAACAAACCATGCATCATATTAAAATAATTTATATATGAAAAATGCTTATAATTGTATCTAGATTCATAATATCCAATTTTCATCCATATTAAACATGTCTAAAATGTTGTTTGTTTAATTTTTCTCATATGCCATGTTAAAATGATTTATTTCGTAACTGAATAACCGTAGCTCCAAATTTAATAAAATTTATATGTAAATGGGGTAGAAAATGCCTAGTTTAACATCGTGTACTTACTTTTCATGTTTAACAACTATAAAATATGCTTTAGGACAGAACAATACCATATCTAAAATATGCACATGAGGATTTTCCGGACTTGTTGCTTGTTGTTCCAGCCTCATTTAAACTTTCCTAGATAGGTAGTTTTCATATGCTTCACCCCCTTGTGATGTTTAATAACATTTAATATTGTTGGGTACATAAACGAGATTGAACTAAATAACTTGAATGTGGTGTTCTGTCAATATGCAACTCGTTGCATATTGAACTCCACTTAATTTGTAGTATTGGTTGTGCACTTTGCCATGCCATGCATAATTAAACCGGACATACATCATACTTGGTTGTGCATCATGCCATGTTTATGTGATGGTTGTTTACTATGTTGCTTGCTTCTTTCTGGGTTGCTTCTCTCGTTAGCTTCGGTGTCGTTCCGGAGTTGTGAGGATCCGTTCGACTACGTCCGTTTGTCTTCTTCATGGGCTCGTTCTTCTTCCTTGTGGGATTTTAGGCAAGATGACCATACCTTCGAAATCACTTCTATCTTTGCTTGCTAGTTGTTCGCTCTATCGATATGTCACGCTACCTACCACTTGTTATATCATGCCTCCCATATTTCCATGTCAAGCCTCTAACCCACCTTCCTAGCAACCGTTGTTTGGCTATGTTACCACTTTTGCTCAGCCCCTCTTATAGCGTTGTTAGTTATAGGTGAAGCTGAAGTTTGTTCCATGTTGGAACATGGATATGTTGGGATATCACAATATCTATTATGTTAATTAATGCATCTATATACTTGGTAAAGGGTGGAAGGCTCGGCCTTATGCCTGGTGTTTTGTTCCACTCTTGCCGCCCTAGTTTTCGTCATACCTGTGTTATGTTCCTTGATTTTGCGTTCCTAACGCGGTTGGGTGTTATGGGAACCCCTTGACAGTTTGCTTTGAATAAAACTCCTCCAGCAAGGCCCAACCTTGGTTTTACATTTGCCTAACAACCTATTACCCCTTCCCTGGGGTCGGCCAACCCGAGGGTCATCTTTATTTTAACCCCCTAGGCCAGTGCTTCTCTAAGTGTTGGTCCGAACCGAGTAGACTGCGGGGCCACCTCGGGAAAACTTGAGGTTTGGTTTTACTCATAGGATGTCTCATCCGGTGTTGCCCTGAGAACGAGATATGTGCAACTCCGATCGGGATTGTCGGCACATCGGGTGACTTTGCTGGTCTTGTTTTACCATTGTCGAAATGTCTTGTAACCGGGATTCCAAGTCTGATCGGGTCTTCCTGGGAGAAGGAATATCCTTCGTTGAACGTGAGAGCTTGTGATGGGCTAAGTTGGGACACCCTGCATGGTTTAAACTTTTGAAATCCGTGCCCGCGGTTATGTGGCAGATGGGAATTTGTTAATGTCCAATTGTAGAGAACTTGACACTTGACTTAATTAAAATGAATCAACCGCATGTGTAGTCATGATGGTCTCTTCTCGGCGGAGTCCGGGAAGTGAACACAGTTCTTGTGTTATGCTTGTGCGTAAGTAGTTTCAGGATCACTTCTTGATCACTTCTAGCTTTTTGACCATGCGTTGCTTCTGTTCTTTCTCTTATTTGCGTATGTTAGCCACCATACATGCTTAGTGCTTGCTGCAGCTCCACCTCACTACCCTTTCCTACCCATAAGCTTAAATAGTCTTGATCTCGCGGGCGTGAGATTTCTGAGTCCTCGTGACTCACGGATACTTCCAAACAGTTGCAGGTGCCGACAATACCAGTGCATGCAATGCTACCAAACTCAAGTGGGAATTTGATGAAGACTTGGGTCGCTATTATGTTTCTTTTCCTGATGATCAGTAGTGGAGCCCAGTTGGGACGACCGGGGACTGATACGTCTCCAACGTATCTATAATTTTTGATTGCTCCATGCTATATTATCTACTGTTTTGGACATTATTGGGCTTTATTATCCGCTTTTATATTATTTTTGGGACTAACCTATTAACTGGAGGCCCGGCCAGAATTGCTGTTTTTTTTTACCTATTTTAGGGTTTCGAAGAAAAGGAATATCAAACGGAGTCCAAACAGAATGAAACCTTCGGGAACGTGATTTTCTCACTGAACATGATCCAGGAGACTTGGACCCTACGTCAAGAAACAAAGGAGGATGCCATGAGGTAGGGGGGCGCGCCTACCCCCCAGGCGCGCCCTCCACCCTTCTGGGCCCCCTGTTGCTCCACCGACGTACTCCTTCCTCCTATATATATACCTACGTACCCCCAAATGATCAGATACGGAGCCAAAACCCTAATTCCACCGCCGCAACTTTCTGTATCCACGAGATCCCATCTTGGGGCCTGTTCCAGAGCTCCGTCGGAGGGGGTATCCATCACGGAGGGCTTCTACATCATCACCATAGCCCCTCCGATGAAGTGTGAGTAGTTTACCTCAGACCTACGTGTCCATAGTTATTAGCTAGATGGCTTCTTCTCTCTTTTTGGATCTCAATACAATGTTCTCCCCCTCTCTTGTGGAGATCTATTTGATGTAATCTTCTTTTGGCGGTGTGTTTGTTGAGACCGATGAATTGTGGGTTTATAATCAAGTCTATTTATGAACAATATTTGAATCTTATCTGAATTCTTTTATGTATGATTGGTTATCTTTGCAAGTCTCTTCGAATTATCAGTTTGGTTTGGCCTACTAGATTGATCTTTCTTGCAATGGGAGAAGTGCTTAGCTTTGGGTTCAATCTTGTGGTGTCCTTTCCCAGTGATAGTAGGGGCAGCAAGGCACGTATTGTATTGTTGCCATCGAGGATAACAAGATGGGGTTTTCATCATATTGCATGAGTTTATCCCTCTACATCATGTCATCCTGCTTAAGGCGTTACTCTATTTTCATGAACTTAATACTCTAGATGCATGCTGGATAGTGGTCGATGAGTGGAGTAATAGTAGTAGATGCAGGTAGGAGTCGGTCTAGTTGTCTCGGACGAGGATGCCTATATACATGATCATACCTAGATATTCTCATAACTATGCTCAATTCTGTCAATTGCTCAACAGTAATTCGTTCACCCACCGTAAAGTACCTATGCTCTTGAGAAAAGTCACTAGTGAAACCTATGCCCCCCGGGTCTATCTTCATCATATTAATCTTCCAATACTTAGTTATTTCCTTTGCCTTTTTACTTTGCGTTTATTTTACTTTGCATCTTTATCATAAAAATACCAAAAATATTATCTTATCATATCTATCATATCTCACTCTCATAAGTGGCCGTGTTGGGATTGAGAACCCCTTATCGCATTGGTTGCGAGGATTTATTTGTTTTGTGCAGGTGCGAGGGACTCGCGCGTAGCCTCCTACTAGATTGATACCTTGGTTCTCAAAAACTGAGGGAAATACTTACGCTACTTTGCTGCATCACCCTTTCCTCTTCAAGAGAAAACCAACACAGTGCTCAAGAGGTAGCAAGAAGGATTTCTGGCGCCATTGCCGGGGAGTCTACGCAAAAGTCAATATACCAAGTACCTATCACACTCCTTATCTCCCGCATTACATTATTTGCCATTTGCCTCTCGTTTTCCTCTCCCCCACTTCACCCTTGCCGTTTTATTCGCCCTCTCTCTCTATCCTCCCTCTCTTTCTCTATTTGCCTCTTTTTGCCTTTTGCATTTTCTACCGTCATGTCTGAAATTGGGGAAATTATTGTCGATATGGACAATAATAATATCATGAAAAATTCTGATACTCCTGCTAAAGAACCCCCATCTTACATACAAAAAAATTCCGTGTTGGTAGTGGTAATATTATTGGAAAAGGAGTTATTCAAGATTTCTTTACTTGTGCCGGTGCTTTACCTTCTATGGGTAGTTCTATCCTTCACAGAACTAGTAGTCTTGCAGACGCTATTGCCATGCTTGTAGTTGAACTTTAAAGACAATTCATGCACATGCATCCTTGCATACAAAGGATTTTCCTAGAATTTTCTAATATTGAGCATTCTTCTGTTAAGCGTGCCGCTACTATCTTTTTGGCTCATGAGTTTAGATTCATAACAAAAGAGGCCAAAGAAATCTTTGCGCATTATAGGGTGGACGCTTGCCGTCCTCCCATAGAGGCTATCCTTTTTTATCAAGAAGAAATAATGCGTTTTCAATCTCTAGACTATGTTGATTTCAATGAAAATCTTAGAAAAAGGGTTCCTACCAATGTTTTAGTTGATAGAATTTCTGATCTTAATGATGATTTGACCATTCGAAATAATGAACTAGGATATTCTCTTGAATATAGGCTCACAAAGTTCTGTCAAAACAATGCTTATAATGATGAATTGGTTGTGGAATACGAAGGACCAAAGGAGGAACCTATACCTCCCAAGGTTGATCTTGGGGACTTTTGCCTCATTAAATTTAGCCCTTTTGATTAATTTTGCTTGCCTCAAAGAAAACTTGTTGCTGAACTTAGAGAATATGAAATGAGTTTTAGTGATCTATCTTACTATTATGGCAATACCTAGATCTATCCTTGCTTTTTATGCCTAGCTAGGGGCGTTAAACGATAGCGCTTGTTGGGAGGCAACCCAATTTTATTTTTATTCCTTGCTTTTGCTCCTGTTTAGTAATAAATAATTTATATAGCCTCTGTTTAGGTTGTGTTTTTTGTGTTTAATTAGTTTTTGTGCCAAGTAGAACCGTTGGGAAGACTTGGGGAAAGTCTTGATATCTTGCTGTAAAAAACAGAAACTTTAGCGCTCACGAGAACTGCTGTCATTTTTATTTGGAAAGTGCTATTTAGTTAATTCTTTTTGAAACTGATTAATAGATAAATTCCTCACGTCCAGAAATTTATTTTAGAATTTTTGTGGTTCCAGATCTTGCGCTAGCTACATATTACTACAGACTGTTCTGTTTTTGACAGATTCTGTTTTTCGTGTGTTGTTTGCTTATTTTGATGAATCTATGGCTAGTAAAATAGTTTATAAACCATAGAGAAGTTGGAATACAGTAGGTTTAACACCAATATAAATAAAGGATGAGTTAATTACAGTACCTTGAAGTGGTCTTTTGTTTTCTTTCGCTAACGGAGCTCACGAGATTTTCTACTTTAAGTTTTGTGTTGTGAAGTTTTCATGTTTTGGGTAAAGATTTGATGGATTATGGAACAAGGAGTGGCAAGAGCCTAAGATTGGGGATGCCCATGGCACCCCCAAGATAATCTAAGGACACCTAAAAGCCAAAGCTTGGGGATGCCCTGGAAGGCATCCCCTCTTTTCATCTACTTCTATCGGTAACTTTACTTGGAGCTATAATTTTATTCACCACATGATATGTGTTTTGTTTGGAGCGTCTTGTATGATTTGAGTCTTTGCTTTTTAGTTTACCACAATCATCATTTATGTACACACCTTTTGAGAGAGCCATACATGATTTGGAATTTGTTAGAATACTCTATGTGCTTGGCTTATATCTTTTTGAGTTATATAGTTTTGCTCTAGTACTTCACTTATATCTTTTAGAGCACGATGGTGGATTTGTTTTATAGAAACTATTGATCCCTCATGCTTCACTTAGATTATTTTGAGAGTCTTAAATAGCATGGTAATTTTCTTAAATAATCCTAATATGCTAGGTATTCAAGATTAGTAAAATCTTTCTTATGAGTGTTTTGAATACCAAGAGAAGTTTGACGCTTGATGATTGTTTTAAGATATGGAGGTAATAATATGAAAGTCGTGCTAGTTGAGTAGTTGTGAATTTGAGAAATTCTTGTGTTGAAGTTTGCAAGTCCCGTAGCATGCACGTATGGTAAATGTTATGTAACAAATTTGAAACATGAGGTGTTATTTGATTGTCTTCCTTATGAGTGGCGGTCGGGGACGAGCGATGGTCTTTTCCTACCAATCTATCCCCCTAGGAGCATGTGCGTAGTGCTTGGTTTTTGATGACTTGTAGATTTTTGCAATAAGTATGTGAGTTCTTTATGACTAATGTTGAGTCCATGGATTATACGCACTCTCACCCTTCCATCATCGCTAGCCTCTTCGGTACCGTGCATTGCCCTTTCTCACATTGAGAGTTGGTGCAAACTTCGCCGGTGCATCCAAACCCCGTGATATGATACGCTCTTTCACACATAAACCTCCTTATATCTTCCTCAAAACATCCACCATACCTACCTATTATGGCATTTCCATAGCCATTCCGAGATATATTGCCATGCAACTTTCCACCATTCCGTTTATCATGACACATTCATCATTGTCATATTGCTTAGCATGATCATGTAGTTGACATAGTATTTGTGGCAAAGCCACCATTCATAATTGTTTCATACATGTCACTCTTGGTTCATTGCATATCCCGGTACACCGCCGGAGGCATTCATATAGAGTCATATCTTGTTCAAAGTATCGAGTTGTAATTCTTGAGTTGTAAATAAATAGAAGTGTGATGACCATCATTCATAGAGCATTGTCCTAAAAAAAGAGAAAGGCCAAATAAATAAATAAGTAAAAATATATAAAAGGGACAATGCTACTATCCTTTTCCACACTTGTGCTTCAAGGTAGCACCATAATCTTCATGATAGAGAGTCTTTTGTTTTGTCACTTTCATATACTAGTGGGAATTTTTCATTATAGAACTTGGCTTGTATATTCCAACAATGGGCCTCCTCAAGTGCCCTAGGTCTTCGTGAGCAAGCAAGTTGGATGCACACCCACTTAGTTTCTTTTGTTGAGCTTTCATACATTTATAGCTCTAGTGCATCTGTTGCATGGCAATCCCTACTCCTTGCATTAACATCAATCGATGGGCATCTCCATACCCCATTGATTAGACTCATTGATGTGAGACTTTCTTCTTTTTTGTCTTCTCCACATAACCCCCATCATCATATTCTATTCCACACATAGTGCTATATCCATGGCTCGCGCTCATATATTGCGTGAAAGTTTATAGGTTTGAGATTACTAAAGTATGAAACAATTGCTTTGCTTGTCATCGGGGTTGTGCATGATGAGAGCATTCTTGTGTGACGAAAATGGAGCATGACTAAACTATATGATTTTGTAGGGATGAACTTTCTTTGGCCATGTTATTTTGAGAGGACATAATTGCTTAGTTAGTATGCTTGAAGTATTATTATTTTTACGTCAATATGAACTTTTATCTTCAATCTTTCGGATCTGAATATTCATACCACAATTAAGAATAATTACATTAAAATTATGCCAAGTAGCACTCCGCATCAAAAATTCCGTTTTTATCATTTACCTACTCGATGACGAGCAGGAATTAAGCTTGGGGATGCTTGATACGTCTCCAACATATCTATAATTTTTGATTGCTCCATGCTATATTATCTACTATTTTGGACATTATTGGGCTTTATTTATCCACTTTTATATTATTTTTGGGACTAACCTATTAACCGGAGGCCCAACCCAGAATTGCTATTTTTTTTGCCTATTTTAAGGTTTCGAAGAAAAGGAATATGAAACGGAGTCCAAACGGAATGAAACCTTCGGGAACGTGATTTTCTCACCGAACATGATCCAGGAGACTTGGACCCTACGTCAAGAAACAAAGGAGGAGGCCACGAGGTAGGGGGCGCGCCTACCCCCCAGGCGCTCCCTCCACCCTCGTGGGCCCCCTGTTGCTCCACCGACGTACTCCTTCCTCCTATATATACCAACGTACCCCCAAACTATTAGATACGGAGCCAAAACCCTAATTCCACCGCCTCAACTTTCTGTATCCATGAGATCCCATCTTGGGGCCTGTTTTGGAGCTCCGCCGGAGGGGGTATCCATCACGGAGGGCTTCTACATCATCACCATAGCCCCTCCGATGAAGTGTGAGTAGTTTACCTCAGACCTACGGGTCCATATTTATTAGCTAGATGGCTTCTTCTCTCTTTTTGGATCTCAATACAATGTTCCCCCTCTCTTGTGGAGATCTATTCGATGTAATCTTCCTTTTGCGGTGTGTTTGTTGAGACCGATGAATTGTGGGTTTATGATCAAGTCTATCTATGAACAATATTTGAATCTTCTCTGAATTCTTTTATGTATGATTGGTTATCTTTGCAAGTCTCTTCGAATTATCAGTTTGGTTTGGCCTACTAGATTGATCTTTCTTGCAATGGGAGAAGTGCTTAGCTTTGGGTTCAATCTTGCGGTGTCCTTTCCCAGTGACAGTAGGGGCAGCAAGGCACATATTGTATTGCTGCCATCGAGGATAACAAGATGGGGTTTTCATCATATTGCATGAGTTTATCCCTCTACATCATGTCATCTTGCTTAAGGCGTTACTCTATTTCCATGAACTTAATACTCTAGATGCAGGCTGGATAGTGGTCGATGAGTGGAGTAATAGTAGTAGATGCAGGCAGGAGTCGGTCTACTTGTCTCGGACGTGATGCCTATATACATGATCATACCTAGATATTCTCATAACTATGCTCAATTCTGTCAATTGCTCAACAGTAATTCGTTCACCCACCATAAAATACCTATGCTCTTGAGAGAAGCCACTAGTGAAACCTATGGCCCCCGGGTCTATCTTCATCATATTAATCTTCCAATACTTAGTTATTTCCTTTGCTTTTTTACTTTGCTTTTATTTTACTTTGCATCTTTATCATAAAAATACCAAAAATCTTATCTTATCATATCTATCAGATCTCACTGTCGTAAGTGGCCCTGTAGGGATTGACAACCCCTTATCGCGTTGGTTGCGAGGATTTATTTGTTTTGTGCAGGTGCGAGGGACTCCGCGTAGCCTCCTACTAGATTGATACCTTGGTTCTCAAAAACTGAGGGAAATACTTACGCTACTTTGCTGCATCACCCTTTCCTCTTCAAGGGAAAACCAATGCAGTGCTCAAGAGGTAGCAGGATCTAGAATTTGGGGTTGTCTTCTTTTATTTTGGTTCCGTAGTCGGACCTTGATTGTACTTTGGATGATGTATGATTTATTCATGTATTGTGTGAAGTGGCGATTGTAAGCCAACTCTTTATCCCTTTCTTATTCAGTACATGAGATGTGTGAAGATTACCCCTCTTGCGACAAGCCTACCATAAGGCTATGCGTCTAAGTCGTGCCCCGACACGTGGGAGATATAGTCGCATTGTGGGTGTTACAAGTTGGTAATCAGAGCCATCCCCGACTTAGGAGCCCCCCTGCTTGATCGAATCGCTGACGTTGTTGATTCTAGAACAAAATGTTTTGAGTCATAGGATTGTATATATCAGAGAGTAGGATTCTTTTTACTCCTCAGTCCCTTCGTCGCTCTGGTGAGGCCTCCTGACATAGAAGTTTTGACTCTTCTCTCCTAAAATTTCACGAATTTTTTTTAGGATCACACGGGTATCTTGGAATCGCTCAGATAGTCTTATGACGAGAACATTGTTCTTGGTGCCTCCTAACATTTAGGGGTTGTGGCAGTGTTCCGGGGAGTTGAGCTCCAAGGTGTTGTCGTCACAATTTTATCGTTGCAGTTCTGGAATACCTGAGTTTCGCCGACATCGAAAATCTCTTTTATGTAGTTGTTGGTGAGATAACCTCGACGCCACCCAGTACTGATGCGGGAGTTCGGAAGTATTGCCATAACTCGTATATCGGATGCTTTTTGAAGGTTGAGGTAAATGATTTCCGAAGTTTTCTTGGTTATGTGTTGAAGGATGGATACAGTTGGATGTAGGAATTGTTAGTTTGGGTGAGATATTATGCTCCCCCTGTATCCCCAACACCTGATTGCATAACCAGAAAATTTTGGGAGTTTATAAGTGGGAATTCAAGTATATCGTAGGATATCTTTCCAACAGACACATGATACGATGGGATCTATCATATGTTTGTTCTGTCTTATTCTGCAAGCCGATCCTTTGTTTTGTTTTCAGTAGTGGTACTCGAGTTGCTTCGAAGTCAAGTGTTGATTCCATACCTTTCTTAAGCGGTGTCCTCATATTTCTATGTGGATGCTAATCCTTCTTGCTTATCGAGATTGTCATGCCAATTCTTTTCCAACCGATGTGCTTCTCTTCTAGTGGATCCGATCATTTCAACATCCGCAAGATCAACTCTAAGTTTTTTTCAATGGTACCCATTCCATCTGTCCAAGTTGCATTTGTTTTCCCGTCCATCCACCCTTTTTCTTCAAGGACTCAGATTTCTTAATCAAGTATCCTTTTCTTCAAGGTCTTTTCCCAGGATATTACCTGACTTTTCTAATTATTTCAGGAGTTATTCTCAAATCCATGTCAAAGTTTGATGTAAGAATGAATTATCATCAGTCATATGCCTTTCTCCAAGATCTTTCAAATTCTTTTCATCGTTTGTTCAACCTTTCTAATTTTCATCCTAGAGTATCTCAACAATTTATGGTGGTGTTTCTCATCGTCATTCTCAACATTTGAAGACCGAAGAAGAGTTTTCCTCCAAATTTTATCCGTTCTTCCAAAGATTCATGGTTCTAGTGTTATGCCATCCTCTCATAATTCTATTCGAGTGTGAGAATTCTTTTCACCAATCCGAAGCAATTCAGGAGTCTTTTTTTGTTTGATTCTTCGAAGGCCATCATTTCGGGTTTATTCATTCTCACCTTTCAGCTCTCATTCTCCAACTCTTACCGGTGCATCGCTCAAACATCCTCTAATCAGTTCATGATCTCTTCTTCACTTGTATCTAAATCTTAGCAAGTATCTTCATTCATTTTCCAATTCTTTCCAGTGAATTGTGCTTTTGCTACTTTCTTGTTCAATTCTTACTGTGGTTTGTTCAAGAGTTCTCTTCCTTCGTTATCATACAGATTTATTCGTTGTTTCAATCCTACAGGTGGTTCGTTGAAGACCTTCTCAAGTTTAAGCTATACCCTCTTTAATCCTTTCTACGAGAATAAGTAGTATGCCAAATCCGTTGCTTGTCATTAATTTAAATTGGTGAAGGATACGCATAATGTAATTATTATTCTTGTTTCATTGAGTGAATCCAATTTCTTATTCCGGAGGTTCATCAAAATTCTTGATCTCATTTGTTCATCTTTCTTTTCCGGAGTTCCAAGTTTTTCCGCATTATCTCTTCGCGAAGCTCCATCTAAATCATCAGAAGGTTTCACGTTGTGTTTTCAATTTCTCTTTCCTTTCGTTTGATCATCCTTTTGTTACCGGAGTTCTTCTTGGAGGCTCTACATGGTGGTTCGTCAAGGATTCTTTTCATTCTTCAATTGTTCTTCAAGATTTATCTCGGAGTTATTGATCCGCCATGCTATATACTCAAAATTAAACGTGGTGCAAAACACATGTCTTATTTTGAGGAGTTCAAGCATTCTTCATCTTGCATTCCGATGTGCAATTCTTTCTTTCTTATTTTCTGAGGTGGTGTTATGCCATTGTTGATAATTTCCCTTCGTGTTTCATGATTCACAAGTTCTCAAGAGTGATATATCTAAATCCATCATTTTCTCTTCACTCAAGACATCTTTTCAATCCATCAATCTCTTCATTGGAGTTATAGTGGGTTATATTTCACCTAAAGCTTTCCCTAAGGATTGATGCTATTTATGGTGCTTATAAATGACTCAAGTTCTTCATTTATCCTCCCGGTGAAATAAGTTTCTCGTCTCCTTGTTCATATCAATTCAATCTATTGTTTTTCATTGGTGCCAGAATTTCACCTCAAGATTTCGAGATGTTTTCCATAAGCCCACTACAAGCTTATTTGTTTCGTGGTTGGTTTTCCAACAACTCCGTTATAACCTTCTTGGAAGGGTGCTTTCCAAGCTCAATTATGGCAGAAGTTGTCATTTTCTTCTCCATTCTGTTATTCCAATGATCTATCTTCTATTCTTTCTTTCGGAGGCTTTGTGATGTTGCTCTCTTCACTCATCATCTCAAATTGTGAGGACCGTGTTCTTTTTGTGCTTGTCCATTTAACCGGAGTGTCCTGCCCTCTTTTCAAGTTCTTCCCATTCTGTCAAGTTTTTGCCTCCCTTCTCAACCGGAGTGCTGTCTGAAATCATTCTTACCCATTGTGCCATTGTTTCAACAGTTTCGAAGGCAGTGTGTTGTTGATTTCATCAAGTATCATCCAATCTTCCCAAGTTCATATTCAATTCCTTTCATTTACAGTCGGAGTGCTGTCCAAATTATATCATTCTTATTCCTTCTCTATCTTGTTTTAACCGGAGTGTTGTGTCTACCATTCCTCTTCTAACCGGACTCTCATCCAAGTTCTTTCATTTTGCCAAGTTCATATTATCGCCTTCCATTTCCAACCGGAGTGTTGTCGTAATTGATCTTTATCGTTCCTTGTACATCTCATTTCATCCAGAGTGCTTGCATGTACTTCTTATCCTTTGTGACACTTTTCTTGTGTCTTTCAACCTACAAGGTTCTAGTAATGTTCCTTGTTCCTCTTTTCTAATGGAGTGTTTTCAACTTTGTTCATCTTCATCGTATTCTTCTTTCAATTTGTTCCACCTCGCAAGGTTCTTTGGTCTCACTCATTTGTCAAAGAAGCAACTTAGTTTTACCTCTTCTCTTCCTCTTCTGTTTCCCTCCGGTGCCATCCTAGATCTCGGGACGAGATCCTCTTGTAGTGGTGGAGTGTTGTGACGCCCCGAAATCGACGCGCCAGGTATCTTCCAGTATTCGCTGTCGTTGCCATGTCATTTTCTTGCGTGTCACATCTTTCCATGTCATCATGTGCATTGCATCATCATATTTTCAAAACTTGCATCCGTCTGGGTTCCCCCAGTTCCGTCCGTTGTCCGTTCTGAGCCCAGACGCACTTGCACGCGCCCGCGACATGTCCGAAATATTATTTTATAAGTGGCCGGAAAATGTTCTTGGAATGGGATGAAAGTTGGCGTGCTGTGTTGTTATGTTGTTAGTAGGTCGCCTGCCAAGTTTCATCGCATTCGGAGTCCGTTTGACGCCCCAATGGATAACTATAGAGAAAATATAGTCGGTCTAATGTCGGACATTTTTGGTCTCCGGAAATAGTCGCCGGACCTCTCTCTCTTCTCTTCTCTCTGCCCAACCCGCTCTGCACAGCCCACCTAACCCTCCTTCGACCGGAGCCATCAGATCACGATCGGAGGGCTCCGTAAGCCCCCAAAACCCCCAAACCCTAGCTCCTACCCTATATATACACCTCCCATTCTAAATTTGGGCATCCCCTAGCCTCCATCTACCTTCTAGCCTTCCCCTCGGGATCCCCGCAGCCGCCAGCCTCCTCCCTCCTTGATTTTAGTGCCAAGCCGCCCCTTCTCTGCCACTTGGCACCGTCTCAAGCGCCAGCACCGCCGCTAGCAGCCTCCTCACCCTATCCGCAGCTGCCCACTCGCCCCCTGCCCACTTCCAATGCCATGGCCCGCCGCAGCCCGCAACCGGCCCGCCCCGGCCGAAGCGGGCCCGAACCGCCCGCCCAGCGCCCCTGGCTCTGGTACGTCCATTTTGCATCATGCTTTTATATCGATATTTATCGCATTATGGACTGTTATATCACTTTATGTCAGAATACTTATGGCTATTCTCTCTTATTTTACAAGGTTTACATAAAGAGGGAGAATGCCGGCAACTGGAATTCTGGGCTGGAAAAGGAGCAAATATTAGAGACCTATTCTGCGCAACTCCAAAAGTCCTGAAACTCCACGGAATGTCTTAAAATAAATAAAGAAAAATCCTCGCCAAAGATGAAGGCCAGGGGGCCCACACCCTGCTCACGAGGGTGGGGGGCGCCCCCCTAGGGCGCGCCCCCCTACCTCGTGGGCCCCCCTGGTGGGTCTCCGACGTCCATCTTCTCCTATATGAAGTCTTTCGATGAAAAAAAAAATAAGAAGCAACCTTTCGGGATGAGACTCCGCCGCCACGAGGCGGAACCAATCTAGAGCTCCAGCAGAGCTATTCTGCCGGAGAAACTTCCCTCCGGGAGGGGGAAATCATCACCATCGTCATCACCAACACTCCTCTCATCGGGGAGAGGGCAATCTCCATCAACATCTTCACCAGCACCATCTCATCTCCAAACCCTAGTTCATCTCTTGTATCCAATTCTTGTCTCAAAGTCCGGGATTGGTGCTAGTAGGTTGCTAGTAGTGTTGATTACTCCTTGTAGTTGATGCTAGTTGGTTTAATTGGTGGAAGATTATATGTTCAGATCCTATATGCATATTATTACCCCTCTGATTATGAACATGAATATGCTTTGTGAGTAATTACGTTTGTTCCTGAGGACAAGGGAGAAGTCTTGCTATTAGTAGTCATGTGAATTTGGTATTCATTTGATATTTTGATAAGATGTATGTTGTCTAGCCTCTAGTGGTGTTATGTGAACGTCGACTACATAACACTTCACCATTATTTGGGCCTAGAGGAAGGCATTGGGAAGTAATAAGTAGATGATGGATTGCTAGAGTGACAGAAGGTTAAACCCTAGTTTATGCGTTGCTTTGTAAGGGGCTGATTTGGATCCATATGTTTCATGCTATGGTTAGGTTTACCTTAATACTTTTGTTGTAGTTGCGGAAGCTTGCCATAGAGGTTAATCATAAGTGGGATGCTTGTTCAAGTAAGAACAACACCCAAGCACCGGTCCACCCACATATCAAATTATCAAAGTATCAAACGTGAATCATATGAACGTGAGAAAACTAGCTTGACGATATTCCCATGTGTCCTCGGGAGCGCTTTTCCTATTATAAGAGTTTATTCCGGCTTGTCCTTTGCTACAAAAGGATTGGGCCACCTTGCTGCACTTTATTTACTTTTGTTACTTGTTGCTCGTTAGAATTTATCCTATCACAAAACTATCTGTTACCACTTATTTTAGTACTTGCAGAGAATACCTTGCTGAAAACCGCTTATCATTTCCTTCTGCTCCTCGTTGGGTTCGACACTCTTACTTATCGAAAGGACTACGATAGATCCCCTATACTTGTGGGTCATCAAGACTCTTTTCTGGCGCCGTTGCCGGGGAGTGTAGCGCCTTTGGTAAGTGGAATTTGGTGAGGAAAAATTTATATAGTGTGCTGAAATTTACTTTCACTTGTTACTATGGAAAGTAATTCGCTGAGGGGCTTGTTCGGGGTATCTTCACCCTGTCCAGTAGAGCAAAGAGTTGCTCCTCAACCTACTGAACCTATTAATGAAACTCCTTTTGAATTTCCTGTGGCTATGATGGAAAAACCGCTAGCTAATCCTTTTACAGGAGATGGAACAAAACATCCTGATGAGCACTTAATATATGTGGATGAAGTTTGTGGATTATTTAAACTTGCAGGTATACCCGATGATGTCGCTAAGAAGAAGGTCTTCCCTTTATCTTTGAAGGGAGACGCATTGATATGGTATAGGCTATGTGATGATATGAGATCGTGGGACTATAAAAGATTGAAGCTGGAATTTCATCAAAAGTTGTAGCGACCCGACCCGAATGGGTCAACTCTCTTTGCTTAAGTGTCATCCCTGGATTGGTATGCTGACACACACAGTACTCGAAGGATTTATAACAGAGGTAAATCACATGTATAAAGTAACATAAATACTATTACCTCAATCCATATAGCGGAAGCAACAAGGTTGTGGATTCCCATCAACACCAACGGCAAAGTTGAGTGTAGAAATCGTAACCCTAACGTATCACTTACTCGACGTAAGAAACCTGCAACATGAGACGTTGCAGCCCGAAACGGGTCAGTACAATGAATGTACTGGCAAATTCACACCATAGAGAATGATGAATAAAGACTATCACTACATGCATATATGGCTGGTGGAAAAGCTCTATGGTTATAAGGTTTTGCGTAAAGCCAATTTTTCCCTACTGCAAAGGAATAAATTTATTTAGCTATCATGGTGGTTGTTGAACATTGAGAATGGTTGACAGCATTCTCAATCCCAATTAAGTAACAATTAAACCCAACAACATTAATTAGAAGTAACATGATGAGATTCACATGATATTCAAGTACTAGATACTCAAGTTGTCCATAACCGGGGACACGGCTAATCATGATTAGTTTGTACACTCTGCAGAGGTTTGCGCACTTTTCCCACATGACTCGATCGCCTCCGGTTGTTTTCTCGCACTACATGGTGTTTGAGAAACGGATGACCGAGACATAGTCTTTCAGAAGCGCTAGCACCTTACATGTGGGGTAGACCGTACCACCTACAACCCCTACATCTGCTAGTCCACCCCGTAAGAGTTCGCACAACTTAGTCAACTATGCCAGAGCCCATAGTAGCATGTGGCTGCACACGTAAGTTTCTAGTTTGAAAGATCTTATGATCCCTTTGAGCCTGGGTGGCGGTCCAAAATAAAACAGGCAAGTCCTGATAGACATCAGGTGCCTCAATCCACCCAGATGTGTGTTTAAGTTGCCACCTTAGATAAACCATTAAAATTATCAACTCACATCTGTCATGGATATCACTCACCCAATCCACGTCTACTAGCATAGCATGGCATAAATAGCAAACGTAGAAGTAACTCCCAAAGGTTTCATAATAATACAGGTGATAGGTACTACCTCATCTACTTCCCATCCCACAGTTTAATTAGATCCTAATCATGCAATGTGAGAGGATTGATCTAATGCAATAAAACTGGGTTGTAGAAAAGGTATGATCAAAGTGTGAACTTGCCTGCAATGTAGATGAAGATGATTCGTACTTAAAACTCTTGATAGATCTACTCGTCACACTCCGGTCAATCTATCGTAAGCAAACAATAGTAACCACACAATAAGTACTCATCTAATGCACAAGTAAAACTCGAATGAGAGGACGAACCAGAAAGTTCAACTTAAGAACTCCGGTTGCAAAGAAAGAACGAACCGAACAAACGACGGAAAACAAACGGCGGAAGAAAACAACTCGGTTCTAGCAAGTTGAAACTAGGTCAAATTTTACCATAGCAAAAACTTGTTCAAGTTGATTAGACGGAACGGCGGTTTCGAGACGAAACTCCAGGCGCTTGAATCACCTGATTCCGATAAACGGGCGAGAAGATAAACTAGAACGAAGATCGGATCTGAGATCGCGATCGCGGAATAAATCCGACGAAAAGAAAGAGACGAACGGTTAAACGAACGGGCGTCGTTAACCGGGAATAATCGGTGATCACGTTCGTTGAGACGAACGGTCCGAAAGAAGAACGAAAACCGATCTAGGGTTTTCGGAAAAGAAACCGAAAAAGAAAACGGAAAACCGATCTAGGGGTTTCGGAAAAGAAACCGAAACGAAGAATCGGAGAGAAAAACCGGAAAAGAAAACCGGAACGGTTTCTTTTAAAAGAACCGAACCGCGGGGAAGAAAAAGAGAGGCGCGGGGCTACCTCCGGCGAGGCGGGGCGAACGGTGGCGACGGCGGCGTGCTAGGGCGGCGGCGGCGGCGCTATAGGGGCGGCGGCGGCGGGTGTGGGGCGCGGGGTGGGGCACGGGGTGGGGCGCGGCTTGGGGAGGAGAGGGGGTTTGGGTTTTTTGGTGTGAGGAGAGGGGGGTCTATGGGGGTATTTATATAGGAGAGGGGAGAGATTACTTGGGGTAGGGGACAAGAAATAGAGTAGGAAAAGGAAAAACGAAACAAGGAAAAGGGGCTAGCCTAGAATCCTAATAGGATTCGGCCAGGGAAGAGGCGGCGGCTGGCCTGGCGCCTGGAGCCTGGTGCTGCGCGCGGCTGGGGTGGAGCGGCGGCTGGCTGGGCCTTTGGCCCGGCTGGCCTGCGGATTTTTTTAACTGGTTCCGCGCGCAGAAAAACAAGAAAAAGAAAAACTAAACGGGCTCCGAAAACCCTAAAGTAAATTTTCCCCGACTCCTAAAAATGAGTCGAACAAAATGTACTTTTCTACGGACCTAAAATGCAATTTTCGAAAACGGGCATTTTTCCCTATCCAAAGAAAAACAAACAAACACCGGAAAAACGAAATTTGATCTATTTATTAAATCTTCATTTTTCCTATATTTTGGGAAAGTCATATTATTCCGTCTCTCATATTTTGATATCGGAAAAATAATTGAAGATGAAATAAATAAATCAAATGATCCTGTTTTCAAATTCGAGAAAACTCTCAAATATGAAAATAACGAAATCTCCAACTCTCTACGAAGGTCCTTGAGTTGCGTGAAATTTCTAGGATCGACCAAAATGCAAGAAAAATAAGATATGCATGATGATCTAATGTATAACATTCCAAATTGAAAATTTGGGATGTTACAAACCTACCACCCTTAAAAGGAATCTCGTCCTCGAGATTCGGAGAGGCTAGCAAGAAAAGGTTAGGGTTTGGGGGTCTTCAAAATCCATCGATCATCACACTGTGTCTGGGGTGCTACCACCCTTAGAATCATTGTTACGGTTTCATCAAAACTCATATACTCCATCCTTATTCTTGACAGTGCCGTCTTCTCAGATCGTAAGGATAATTCCTTCTCTAGGCTCTTCAGGTAGTGGCATAACCTTTTACTCAATTCTTCTGTCATTTCCTCTTAGTAAGGTTATTCCGAGATTGGGTCTTCTTAGCTGACGGGTCTAGCGCCAAAACTAAACAACTATCAATATCTCATGGTGGTCAACAATTTATGCTTTCTCCTGCAGGAAATGGGTCTGGGTTGATCCTCACCGTATATCCTACGGTTGGCAAAACTGCCGTGTACAAGGGAAAAATTCTTATACCATTCTAAGGTTTAAACAAGGTTTAATATCGTCGTCTCTCTACTATAGGTAAGTCACTCAGATTTACCATCCCATATAGCAAGGCGAATAATAAGAGTAAGTCGGTATGGTGATCAATCCATCCCGCACCCAAATCATTACCTTGTATACAGTTTAGCGAATCTCGCATTCTAACACTCGGTCATCCTCACAAGCATTGCAGAATTTCTCTTGTCGACGAACCAAGTTCGGAATAATCCATTGATTCTGCAAGCCAAACAACATCTATCGTTCCTTCACAACTCTCAGGTTTTGCGTAAACTCCTATAAAATCGTCTGTCGACAAAGGTATATCCACTTCCAGGGTTTTTCCTTCAGCAAGAATGTGCTTGCTTCTTGGCAGGTCCTGGGGCCTGTGGGTTATGGCCCATCTCATCACTTGTAGTCCTTGAACTTATCATCGGGCAACTGATCATTATTCCAACTTCCAACTTCCTAGTATTCTTAAATCCATCCCAATTGTATTGTCTTCCTTCCTTCTATTGGCACCAAACTAGGACATGATTACTCAGACTCATCATGGAATTTTCCATTGATCCATATTTCCAACATCATACCTCCTTTATATCCAATAGTAATTTATCTCTTCATCCTCGTGGGATATCCCTCATACCGAGATAAAAACTTATACTTATGAAGTCCATATTCCACTTCGTGGAACATCATTATCCTTTCCAGGGTCAAGCGTCCTTACAGGGAATATTGGCCATCTCTGCATGGCACTTCTTCAACTGGGAAACGTGAAACACATCTTGAACTCCTGACAGTCCTTCGGGTAACTCCAAACTTGTAGGCCACTTCTCTCATACGCTCCAAAACTCGGTATGGTCCTACAAATCTCGGGGCTAACTTTACCTTAACTCCAATTCGTTTAACTCCTCGCAGAGGGACACACGAAGACATGCTCTGTCTCCAATTTCATAGACTACCTCCTTGCGTTTTTAGTCTGCATAACTCTTCTGCCTGGACTGAGCTACCTTCAGTCTATCTCGAATCAACTTAACATTCTCTTCTGACTCCTTTGATCACCTTTGGTCCAAACAACTGACGATCTCCAAATTCATCCCACATACTCTTGGGCATCACACATATCGAGACAAAACTCGTATTCATTTTGTCCGAAATCCACTTAGTGGAGTATCCTTATCCTTTCCAGGGGTCAACGGTTCTTATAGGGTACTACCACCCTTAAAATGCTCCAATATTTCATAGACCATATTTCTCATATCCTCAAAAATGGTCAACATCTTTCCTCATAGAGTAAACTCATAAAATCCAAATCAGTACCAACACTGCTAACTTTATTGATTCTCAAATTATTACAATCTCCTGTTTTTCCATTACATGCCTCAACTCAACACCTCAATATAAAGGAAAATGTTCTCACTACTACGACTATATTTCTTCTGTTACAAACTCAACTACTTATCACAAGTCTCCTTCTCCTTCGGACAATCTCTGGCAAAGTGCCCTGCTTTATTACAACTAAAACATATTACTTCTGACAAGTATCGAGGTTTCCTTTTTGGGCAACTGCTGAGGTAGTGCCCTGACTCCTTGCACCTGTAACAGGTGATATGACTCAGGTTCCTCCTGGGCTCCAATCGGTTTCTCTTCCTGGTCTTTTCCATTCCAATCAGAGCTTCTATTTCCTGTGGGTCATACGCTACTTCCTCCGTTGGGAATTCTACTAGATCCCCCTTTATACAATTTTGGGAGATGTGTCCTTCTTCTCCACATGAATAGCAAGATTTAGTGCAGGGTTTACTCGGGTCCTCTTTAGGTGTGTCTTCCACATCTTCCTTCATCACGGGTTCTTCTAAAATTTCCATGAGGGCTCCTTTCATTACTTCGTTCTTCTGCTGGATGGTTCGTTGTACCATGGGGTAAATGTGACACTGAGCAGGATAGTGGGTAGTCCCTTCACACAAGAAACAAGTAATCTTCCTGGTTGGGCATTCTTCAACTGGGTGACTTCCTTCACAGTTAATGCATTCATCCTTGTCTGCTTTATGGGTGTAGCCTATTTCTCCACAAATCTTGCATGCACAAGGTTTCCTTATATCCTTTCCATAAGACTTCAACTTCTGGGACACAAGGTGATATCTTTGTAGAGTCAACTTTAATTCTCTCCAAGTGGTTACTCCTTGCCATCCATTCATGGTTTGGTACATCCTCCACCAAGTAGCAGCACCTCTTTCAAAGCATTGAAGAGCATGCTGGGCCATATCCTTTCCGACTATAGGGTTGTTCTCCATATGATCCTCCATGTTCCGAATCCATCGGTCTGTCTCCAATTGACTCATCGGTCCAGAAAATACAAGCTCATCTCCATTCATCATCTATTGGGTCCATGGGTTTGGGGTGAGATAAGAGAGATAGAGAGGGATGCACACAATGCAAACAACAGTTTTGAAAAGACAGATTTTTGTTGTGGCTGTCGGAAAAACATCAAACAAATGACAGCTCACAAATCGTCGCATCTAACGTAGGTATATAACAGGGGTTTGGTCTTCTAAAGGTCAATAAATCTTCAACGTCTCCAAACTCTTCAAGCCTTGTCCATGCCTCCAATGGCTTCTTCCGATCATGCTTGTCTTCTCAAGTTCTTTTGCCAGATCAACTCTGTTGACGTGAAGTCTCTCGTGACATCCTTGAATATTCTGGAGTTGCATTTCCAAACTTCTAGGTTTCAACATCCTTGGCATGAGCCATGGTCATACTGTCCTTCAGTTCCTGACAAATCTCCGGTATCTCGAGGTTGTAGCTCCTCCAGCTTGGCTACTTTCAGCTTCAGGATCTTGAGTTCCTCATGAAATACTTCCTTGTCTAATACAACTTCCTGGAGCTCCATTTTAAACTTCTTGATGTACTACTCCAGATCCTGGTGATACACCGGTTAGGGCTAAAACTTCATCTTATGATAGGTGCTCCATCAGCCTTCTTCCATCAAATCCATTCTAAAGACATGCATCCTTAACTCAGCACGGTGACAATAGCATTAACGGGTGATGACATCACGGATAACCGTGTTTCTGCTCTTATCATTTCCATGAGCTATCTCTCCACAGTTGATATCTCCTGCCTTAGGGTTTCTTGATAAAACCTTGAGTCCTATGCTCCATGTTCCAGTCTTTCTCCAACACACCTTGATCTCGGGCATTGACAACTTCCATAATCTGTCAAGTTCCATAAGGGTAGCCTTCCTAGGTCATACAAATCTGAGAATTCTTCAGAGCCTTCAAATTCTACTTGTCTTTGGTCTTCAACCGTTGTAGTTTCCACTATTCAGATGCACGGAAAATACTCTTCATTTAGAAGTGGTCTTAGTTGTCTGATATCTTGTACTTCTTGGAGTGGCCTCATCAGTTGAATCTTCGTGTGGTCAAAAGGGAAAAGGAGTATGGTCTCACTAAAGAGAATTTTTGAATAAGCTCAGAAGAGAAGAGAGGTAAAAGATCTTTTTGAAAGGGGAAGTTGTAGAGAAAAATCTTTGCTATGGGCTTGCCAGTTTCTAGGGTCACGTCCTACAGTCAACATGTGCTCTGATACCAGCTTGTAGCGACCCGACCCGAATGGGTCAAGTCTCTGTGCTCAAGTGTCATCCCTGGATCGGTATGCTGACACACACAGTACTGGAAGGATTTATAACAGAGGTAAATCACATGTATAAAGTAACGTAAATACTATTACCTCAATCCATATAGCGGAAGCAACAAGGTTGTGGATTCCCATCAACACCAACGGCAAAGTTGAGTGTAGAAATCGTAACCCTAACGTATCACTTACTCGTCGTAAGATAATCCTGCAACATGAGACGTTGCAGCCCGAAACGGGTCAGTACATTGAATGTACTGGCAAATTCACACCATAGAGAATGATGAATAAAGGCTATCACTACATGCATATATGGCTGGTGGAAAAGCTCTATGGTTATAAGGTTTTTGCGTAAAGCCAATTTTTCCCTACTGCAAAGGAATAAATTTATTTAACTATCATGGTGGTTGTTGAACATTGAGAATGGTTGACAGCATTCTCAATCCCAATTAAGTAAACAATTAAAACCCAACAACATTAATTAGAGTAACATGATGAGATTCACATGATATTCAAGTACTAGATACTCAAGTTGTCCATAACCGGGGACACGGCTAATCATGATTAGTTTGTACACTCTGCAGAGGTTTGCGCACTTTTCCCACATGACTCGATCGCCTCCGGTTGTTTTCTCGCACTACATGGTGTTTGAGAAACGGATGACCGAGACATAGTCTTTCAGAAGCGCTAGCACCTTACATGTGGGGTAGACCGTACCACCTACAACCCCTACATCTGCTAGTCCACCCCGTAAGAGTTCGCACAACTTAGTCAACTATGCCAGAGCCCATAGTAGCATGTGGCTGCACACGTAAGTTTCTAGCATGAAAGATCTTATGATCCCTTTGAGCCTGGGTGGCGGTCCAAAATAAAACAGGCAAGTCCTGATAGACATCAGGTGCCTCAATCCACCCAGATGTGTGTTTAAGTTGCCACCTTAGATAAACCATTAAAATTATCAACTCACATCTGTCATGGATATCACTCACCCAATCCACGTCTACTAGCATAGCATGGCATAATAAGCAAACGTAGAAGTAACTCCCAAAGGTTTCATAATAATACAGGTGATAGGTACTACCTCATCTACTTCCCATCCCACAGTTTAATTAGATCCTAATCATGCAATGTGAGAGGATTGATCTAATGCAATAAAACTGGGTTGTAGAAAAGGTATGATCAAAGTGTGAACTTGCCTGCAATGTAGATGAAGATGATTCGTACTTAAAACTCTTGATAGATCTACTCGTCACACTCCGGTCAATCTATCGTAAGCAAACAATAGTAACCACACAATAAGTACTCATCTAATGCACAAGTAAAACTCGAATGAGAGGACGAACCAGAAAGTTCAACTTAAGAACTCCGGTTGCAAAGAAAGAACGAACCGAACAAACGACGGAAAACAAACGGCGGAAGAAAACAACTCGGTTCTAGCAAGTTGAAACTAGGTCAAATTTTACCATAGCAAAAACTTGTTCAAGTTGATTAGACGGAACGGCGGTTTCGAGACGAAACTCCAGGCGCTTGAATCACCTGATTCCGATAAACGGGCGAGAAGATAAACTAGAACGAAGATCGGATCTGAGATCGCGATCGCGGAATAAATCCGACGAAAAGAAAGAGACGAACGGTTAAACGAACGGGCGTCGTTAACCGGGAATAATCGGTGATCACGTTCGTTGAGACGAACGGTCCGAAAGAAGAACGAAAACCGATCTAGGGTTTTCGGAAAAGAAACCGAAAAAGAAAACGGAAAACCGATCTAGGGGTTTCGGAAAAGAAACCGAAACGAAGAATCGGAGAGAAAAACCGGAAAAGAAAACCGGAACGGTTTCTTTTAAAAGAACCGAACCGCGGGGAAGAAAAAGAGAGGCGCGGGGCTACCTCCGGCGAGGCGGGGCGAACGGTGGCGACGGCGGCGTGCTAGGGCGGCGGCGGCGGCGCTATAGGGGCGGCGGCGGCGGGTGAGGGGCGCGGGTGGGGCGGGGTGGGGCGCGGCTTAGGGAGGAGAGGGGGTTTGGGTTTTTTGGTGTGAGGAGAGGGGGGGTCTATGGGGGTATTTATATAGGAGAGGGGAGAGATTACTTGGGGTAGGGGACAAGAAATAGAGTAGGAAAAGGAAAAACGAAACAAGGAAAAGGGGCTAGCCTAGAATCCTAATAGGATTCGGCCAGGGAAGAGGCGGCGGCTGGCCTGGCGCCTGGCGCCTGGCGCTGCACGCGGCTGGGGTGGAGCGGCGGCTGGGTGGGCCTTTGGCCCGGCTAGCCTGCGGATTTTTTTTAACTGGTTCCGCGCGCAGAAAAACAAGAAAAAGAAAAACTAAACGGGCTCCAAAAACCCTAAAGTAAATTTTCCCCGACTCCTAAAAATGAGTCAAACAAAATGAACTTTTTACGGACCTAAAATGCAATTTTCGAAAACGCGCATTTTTCCCTATCCAAAGAAAAACAAACAAACACCGGAAAAACGAAATTTGATCTATTTATTAAATCTTCATTTTTCCTATATTTTGGGAAAGTCATATTATTCCCTCTCTCATATTTTGATATCGGAAAAATAATTGAAGATGAAATAAATAAATCAAATGATCCTGTTTTCAAATTCGAGAAAACTCTCAAATATGAAAATAACGAAATCTCCAACTCTCTCCGAAGGTCCTTGAGTTGCGTGAAATTTCTAGGATCGACCAAAATGCAAGAAAAACAAGATATGCATGATGATCTAATGTATAACATTCCAAATTGAAAATTTGGGATGTTACAAAAGTATTACCCTATGCATCTTGTTCATCGTGATCGCAATTATATATATAATTTCTGGCCTCGCAAAGGAGAAAGCATCGCTCAAGCTTGGGGGAGGCTTAAATCAATGTTATATTCATGCCCCAATCATGAGCTCCAGAGAGAAATAATTATGCAAAGTTTTTATGCTCGGCTTTCTGAAAACAATCGCAACATGCTCGATACTTCTTGTGCTGGCACTTTTATGATGAAGACTATTGAATTCAGATGGAATTTATTGGATAGAATTAAACACAACTCTGAAGATTGGGACCTCGACAAAGGTAAGGACTCAGGTATGACACCTAAGTTTGATTGTGTTAAATATTTTATGGATACCGATATTTTCCGTAAGTTTAGCACTAAATATGGACTTGATTCTGAGATAGTAGCTTCTTCCTGTGAATCTTTTGCTACCTATGTTGATCTCTCTAAGGAGAAGTGGTTTAAATATCAGCCTCCCATAGAAGTAAAAGTAGCTGCACCTATTAAAGTTGAAGAAAAGACTGTCACTTATAATGATCCTATTGTTCCTACTTCTTATATTGAGAAACCACCTTTCCCTGTTAGAATAAAGGATCATGCTAAAGCTTCAACAGTTGTTCGTAAAAGCAATATTAGAACTTATACACCTCCTGAGCAAGTTAAAGTAGAACCTAATATTGCTATTGTTAAAGATCTCTTGTCTGATAATATTGATGGGCATGTTATTCAGTTCAAAGGTGAAACTGCTAGAATTGCTAAACCTTGTGCTAAAGATGAACATAGACCCGTGGTAGGCGTGCCTGTTATTTCTGTTAAAATAGGGGATCATTGTTATCATGGCTTTTGTGATATGGGTGCTAGTGCTAGTGTTATACCGCATACTTTATAGAAAGAAATTAAGAATGAAATTGCACCTGTTGAGTTATAAGATATTGATGTTACTATTAAACTTGCTAATAGAGATACTATTGAACCAATTGGAATTGTTTGAGATGTTGAAGTCTTGTGTGGGAAAACTAAATATCCTGCTGATTTTCTTGTTCTTACTTCTCCACAAGATAGCTTTTGTCCCATTATATTTGGTAGACCCTTCTTAAATACTGTCAATGCTACCATAGACTGCACTAAGAATATTGTTACTGTTGGTTTGGATGATATGGTTCATGAGTTTAATTTCTCTAAATTTAGTAAACAACATCGTGAGGAAGAATTACCTAGTAAGGATGAAATTATTGGTCTTGCTTCTATTGCCGTACCTCCTAGTGATCCTTTAGAACACTATTTGCTAGACCATGAAAATGATATGTTCATGAATGAAAGAAGGGAAATAGATGAAGTATGCTTAAAACAGGAACCTATTCTGCAACACAATTTGCCTGTTGAAATTTTAGGAGATCCTCCTCCACCCAAGGGTGATCCCGTGTTTGAGCTTAAACTGTTGCCTGATAATCTTAAATATGCTTATCTTGATGAAAAGAAGATATATCCTGTTATTATTAGTGGTAACCTTTCAGAGCATGAAGAAGAAAGATTATTGAAAACTCTGAAAAAGCATCATGCTGCTATTGGATATACTCTTGATGATCTTAAGGGCATTAGTTCCACTCTATGTCAACATAAAATAAATTTGGAAGCAGATGCGAAACCAGTTCGTGATCCTCAACGACGTATGAATCCTAAAATGAAAGAAGTGGTAAGAAAAGAAATACTCAAGCTTCTGGAGGCAGGTATAATTTATCCCGTTGCTCATAGTGAGTGGGTAAGTCCTGTCCATTGTGTCCCTAAGAAGGGAGGTATTACTGTTTTTCCTAATGATAAAGATGAATTGATTTCACAAAGATTTATCACAGGTTATAGGATGGTAATTGATTTCCGCAAATTAAATAAAGCTACTAAGAAAGATCATTACCCCTTACCTTTTATTGATCAAATGCTAGAAATATTACGCAAACACACACATTATTGCTTTCTAGATGGTTATTCTGGTTTCTCTCAAATACCTGTGTCGGCTAAAGATCAATCAAAGACTACTTTCACTTGCCCTTTTGGTACTTTTGCTTATAGACGTATGCCTTTTGGTTTTTGTAATGCACCTTCTACCTTTCAAAGATGCATGACGGCTATATTCTCTCACTTTTGTGAAAAGATTTGTGAGGTTTTCATGGATGACTTTTCGGTCTATGGTTCCTCTTTTGACGATTACTTGAGCAATCTTGATCGAGTTTTGCAGAGATGTGAAGAAACTAATCTTGTCTTGAATTGGGAAAAGTGCCACTTTATGGTTAATGAAGGTATTGTCTTGGGGCACAAAGTTTCTGAAAGAGCTATTGAAGTTGATAAAGCCAAGGTTGATGCTATTGAAAAGATGCCATGTCCCAAGGACATCAAAGGTATAAGAAGTTTCCTTGGTCACGTCAGATTTTATAGGAGGTTCATTAAGGACTTCTCAAAAATTTCTCGGCCTCTGACTAATTTATTGCAAAAATATATACCATTTGTCTTTGATGATGATTGTGTAGAAGCATTTGAAATACTTAAGAAATCATTAGTCTCTGCACCTATTGTTCAGCCACCTGATTGGAATTTACCCTTTGAAATTATGTGCGATGCTAGTGATTATGCTGTAGGTGCTGTTCTAGGGAAAAGAGTTGATAAGAAATTAAATGTTATTCGTTATGCTAGTAAGACTCTAGACAATGCTCAAAGAAATTATGCTACTACTGAAAAAGAGCTTTTAGCAGTTGTATTTGCTTGTGATAAGTTCAGACCTTATATTGTTGATTCTAAAGTAACTATTCACACTGATCATGCTGCTATTAAATACCTTATGGAAAATAAAGATGCTAAACCTAGACTTATTAGATGGGTTCTCTTGCTGCAAGAATTTGATTTGCATATTGTTGATAGAAAGGGAGCTGAGAACCCCGTTGCAGACAACTTATCTAGGTTAGAAAATATTCTTGATGACCCACTACCTATTAATGATGACTTTCCTGATGAACAATTAAATGTTATAAGTACTTCTCGTAGTACTCCATGGTATGCTGATTATGCTAATTATATTGTTGCTAAGTTTATACCACCTAGCTTCACATACCAGCAAAGGAAAACATTCTTCTATGACTTGAGATATTACTTTTGGGATGACCCACATCTTTATAAAGAAGGAGTAGATGGTGTTATTAGACGTTGTGTACCTGAGCATGAACAGGAATAGATCCTACGCAAATGTCATTTCGAGTCTTATGGAGGACACCACGCTGGAGATAGAACTGCACATAAGGTATTGCAATCTGGTTTTTATTGGCCTACTCTCTTCAAGGATGCCCGTAAGTTTGTCTTGTCATGTGATGAATGTCAAAGAATTGGTAATATTAGTAGACGTCAAGAAATTCCTATGAATTATTCTCTTGTTATTCAACCGTTTAATGTTTGGGGCTTTGATTATATGGGACCTTTTCCTGCCTCTAATGGATATACACATATTTTAGTTGATGTTGATTACGTTACTAAGTGGGTAGAAGCTATTCCAACTAGTAGTGCTGATCATAACACTTCTATCAAAATGCTTAAGGAAGTTATTTTTCCGAGGTTTGGAGTCCCTAGATATTTAATGACTGATGGTGGTTGACACTTTATTCATGGTAATTTCCGTAAAATGCTTGCTAAATATGATGTTAATCATAGAATTGGATCTCCTTATCACCCACAGTCTAGTGGTCAAGTAGAGTTGAGCAATAGAGTGCTCAAATTAATTTTGTAAAAGACTGTTAATAGGTCTAGAAAGAATTGGTCCAAGAAACTTGATGATGCATTATGGGCATGTAGAACTGCATACAAAAATCCTATGGGTATGTCTCCATATAAAATGGTATATGGAAAAGCATGTCACTTACCTCTCGAACTAGAACATAAGGCATATTGGGCTATTAAGGAGCTCAATTATGATTTCAAACTTGCAGGTGAGAAGAGGTTATTTGATATTAGCTCACTTGATGAATGGAGAACCCAAGCATATGAAAATGCCAAGTTATTTAAAGAAAAAGTTAAAAGATGGCATGACAAAAGGATACAAAAGCATGAGTTTAATGCAGGTGATTATGTATTGCTATACAAATCTCATTTAAGATTTTTTGCAGGAAAACTTCTCTCTAAATGGGAAGGCCCCTATGTTATCGAGGAGGTCTATTGTTCCGGTGCAATAAAAATCAACAACTTCGAAGGCACAAATCCGAAGGTGGTAAACGGTCAAAGAATCAAACATTATATATCAGGTAATCCCATAAATGTTTAAACCAATATTATTGAAACCGTAACCCCAGAGGAATACATAAGGGACACTTTCCGGAACGATTCAGACTCCGAAAGGGAATAGGTATGTGCTACGGTAAGTAAACCGACTCCCAAACAATTTCTAAGGCAATATTTCTCCGTTTTGGAATATTTAGAAAAATAGAAAAATAAGTAGCAGTCCGGGAAGGACACAAGGGCCCCATGAGGGTGGTGGGCGTGCCCCTCTACCTCGTGAGCACCTCGTTTGCTTTCCGGACTTTGTTTTCTTGTACGATATGTATTTTGGTCGGTAAAAATTCATTATATATTCTCCCGAAGGCTTTGACCCCCGTATCACGCAAATCTCCTCTGTTCTTGTTTCGAGTTGTTTTCAATCAGGGTTTTCAAGGCCAGGCATCATGTCGTCCCCCTCCTCCAACAATGGTGACAATGATGCTTGGCTAATGAGGATAGATCTGAAGGGGGAAGAACCCACGAAGGTCAACAAGGATGAAAGGATCAAGAAGGCCACGAAGGATCAAGCTCCGGCAGCAAAAGACATCCTTTAACTTGATCATAACCTTCTTACCCCAACCGAGTTCGAAGCTTTCAAGATGATTGAGCTAGCTCGTATACAGAATAAGTATCTCACACAAGAAAATATTTTGTTGAAGGAGCATATTGTCGCACTCAAGGGCATTATCCGCAAGCTGGAGGACCTCTTACGCTCTATGTGCGATTATCCATCACCACCACCTTCTTCACCGGCCAAGGAGATATAATCACATGGGTATGGGCACCCCCCTTGGCAACTGCCAAGCTTGGGGGAGGTGCCCCGGTATCATATCACAATCACATCTCCTATCTTTACCGTTCTTCTTAGTTCGATCCTATTAGTAGTATCTTGATCTAGTAGAATAAAGTTTATGGCATGATCTAGTTTTGAGTTTTGCTTTATGATCTCTCTTTGTAATCGAGTACGTGAGCTATATATAATAAAGATTAGTGTTGAGTTAAGGGCCTGATTATTTTGCCATGATCTTGGGTGAATAAAGAAAAGAGAAAAAGAAACAAAAAGTTCATGTTGATCTTATTGAGAGTAATGACTTCACATAGAAAGAGTATGATGATTAAAAGTTGTTGGGAGTTGGCAGACATAGCTTTGGTCATTGTTGTAATTAATAGGAAGTAATAAGGAAAGAGAGGTTTCACATATAGATATATTATCATTGACATCTTTATGATTTGGAGCACTCATTAAAATATGACATGCTAAAGAGTTGATGTTGGACAAGGAAGACAATGTAATGAGTTATGTATTTCTTATATCTGAGATAAAGTATGTTTTCATGGATCCTCTAACTTGTTGAGCTTGCCTTTCCCCCTCATGCTAGCCAAATTCTCAACACTAAGTAGAGATACTACTTGTGCTTCCAAATACCCTTAAACCAGTTTTGCCATGAGAGTCCACCATATCTACCTATGGATTGAGTAAGATCCTTCAAGTAAGTTGTCATCGGTGCAAAGCAATAAAAATTTCTCTAAATATGTATGATTGATTGGTGTGGGAGAAATAAGCTTTATACGATCTTGTGATGTGGAAGTAATAAAAGCGACGGACTTCATAATAAAGGTTCACATCACAAGGGGCAATATAAAGTGACGTTCTTTCGCATTGAGATTTTTCGTCCATACCATCGATGTCTTCGGAGTCGAAGTCGAGCATGTCGGTTGAGTCATCGACAGTGGCTATTAAGTGGGTGGTGGGTGGGCGTTGAATTTCTTCGTCATTCGCATCCCAATCCTATTGGCCATAATCTGGCCAGGGCTCTCCTGATAAAGAGACAGACCTTAGTGAATTCAGAATGTCGCCGAAGGGCGAGTGCTAAAAGATATCCGTGGCGGTGAATTCCATGATCGGCGCCCAATCGGATTCGATTGGCAGGGGCGTGGATGGTTCGGAGCCCGGAAAAGAGTCCGACACCTTGGAGTCACGGGCTGCACAGAGGGTTAGGCTGGTGTTCGGCTCGATCGCCATTGAGACTGCATCCCCTGAGGCGGTGTCTAACCACCCGTCCTCGACTGGCGCAATTGGCTCCGAGCTAAGGGTCGGAGCTGTTGCGGGCGCAGCCTCTAGGGTACTGTCCGGCGGCAGAGCTAGGTCATACCCATCGCGACAGTGCGGCGCGCCCGGCTGTGGCTCGAATCCGTCGAAGATCATGTCTCTGCGGATGTCAGCCATGTAGTTCAAACTTCCAAATCTGACCTGACGGCCAGGGGCGTAGCTTTCAGTCTGCTCCAGACGGCCAAGCGAATTAGCCCGCAGTGCAAAGCTGCCGAATACGAAGATCTGTCCGGGGAGAAAAGTCTCACCCTGGACCGCATCGCTATTGATGATAGTAGGAACCATCAAGCCTAATGGCGATGACACAGAGGAACTCTCAATGAAAGCACCAATGTCGGTGTCAAAACCAGCGGATCTCGGGTAGGGGATCCCGAACTGTGCGTCTAGGCCGGATGGTAACAGGAGGCAGGGGACACGATGTTTTACCCAGGTTCGGGCCCTCTTGATGGAGGTAAAACCCTACGTCCTTCTTGATTAATATTGATGATATGGGTAGTACAAGAGTAGATCTACCACGAGATCAGAGAGGCTAAACCCTAGAAGCTAGCCTATTGTATGATTGTATGTTATGGTTGTTGTCCTACGGACTAAAACCCTTCGGTTTATATAGACACCGGAGAGGGTTAGGGTTACACAAGGTCGGTTACAAAGGAGGAGATATCCATATCCGTATTGCCTAGCTTTCCTTCCATGCCAAGTAGAGTCCCTCCCGGACACGAGACGAAGTCTTCAATCTTGTATCTTCATTGTCTAACAGTCCGGCCAATAGAGATAGTCCGGCTGTCCGGAGACCCCCTAATCCAGGACTCCCTCAATGGAGTTGAAGGAGATCCAAACAATCCTTACTAAAAATCTGCTCTTGGACATCAACATACGAAATTGAAACAAGACTGATTGATGCGCCTACCCTATCAATGGTCGAATAATTTTTTTGTAGGTTTTAGTGTCACTTCATGATACTATCCATGCATTATCAATGGTTGAATAGTATTATGTATGTTTTAGTGTCATCTCATGATACTATCCATGCATTCGATCCTCAAGAAGTTATCCATGTAACTTAATCATCGTTTGATTCGTTTAACTCCATTGTCACCCGTGGCAACGCACGGGCACATTTACTAGTTAAACTCATGAACCATATCACCCAAGCCAATAGTAACAACATTCTTTTTGCAATCTATCCTAGCATTAACAGTGTTCAAGAAGGGTGTACCAAATATAATGGGACAAAAGCTATCTTGCGGAGAAGTAAGAACAAGAAAATCAGCAGGATATTTAGTTTTCCCACACAAGACTTCAACATCTCTAACAATTCCAATTGGTGAAATAGTATCTCTATTGGCAAGTTTAATTGTGACATCAATACCTTCTAACTCAGCAGGTACAATTTCATTCTTAATTTATTCGTATAAAGTATGCGGTATAACACTAGCACTCGCACCCATATCACATAAGACATGATAACAATGATCTCCTATTTTAACAGAAATAACTGGCACATCTACCACAGGTCTATGTTTATCTTTAGCACAAGGTTTAGCAATTCTAGCAGTTTCACCTTTGAACTGAATAACATGCCCATCAATATTATCAGACAAGAGATCTTTAACAATAGCAATATTAGGTTCTACTTTAACTTGCTCAGGGGGTGTATAAGTTCTAATATTGCTTTTACGAACAACAATTGAAGCTTTAGCATGATCCTTTATTCTAACGGGGAAAGATGGTTTCTCAACATAAGAAGTAGGAACAATAGGATCATTATAAGTGACAGTCTTTTCTTCAACTTTAATAGGTGCAGCTACTTTTACTTCTATGGGAGGATGATATTTAAACCACTTCTCCTTAGGGAGATCAACATAAGTAGCAAAAGATTCACAAAAGGAAGCTACCATCTTAGAGTCAAGTCCATATTTAGTGCTAAACTTACGGAAAATATCGGTGTCCATAAAAGATTTAACACAATCAAACTTAGGTGTCATACCTGACTCTTTACCTTCATCGAGGTCCCAATCTTCTGAGTTGTGTTTAATTCTATCCAATAAATTCCATCTGAATTCAACAGTCTTCATCATAAAAGAGCTAGCACAAGAAGTATCGAGCATGGTTTGATTATTATGAGAAAGCTGAGCATAAAAACTTTGCATAATTATTTCTCTTGAGAGCTCATGATTGGGGCATGAATATAACATTGATTTAAGCCTCCCCCAAGCTTGAGCGATGTTTTCTCCTTCGCGAGGCCAGAAATTATATATATAATTGCGATCACGATGAACAAGATGCATAGGGTAATACTTTTGATGAAATTCCAATTTCAATCTTTTATAGTTCCATGATTTCATATCATCACATAGCCTATAGCATATCAATGTGTCTCCCTTCAAAGATAAAGGGAAGACCTTCTTCTTAGCAACATCATCGGGTATACCTGCAAGCTTAAATAGTCCACAAATTTCATCCACATATATTAAGTGCTCATCAGGATGCTTTGTTCCATCTCCTGTAAAAGGGTTAGCTAGCAGTCTTTCCATCATACCCGAAGGAAATTTAAAAGGAGTTTAATTTTCAATAGGTTCAGCAGGTTGAGGAGCAACTCTTTGCTCTACTGGACGGGGTGAAGATACCCCGAACAAGCCCCTCAGAGAATTACTTTCCATAGTAGCAAGTGACAGTAAATTTCAGCACACTATATAAATTTTTCCTTACCAAATTCCACCTACCAAAGGCGCTACACTCCCCGGCAACGGCGCCAGAAAAGAGTCTTGATGACCCACAAGTATAGGGGATCTATCGTAGTCCTTTCGATAAGTGAGAGTGTCGAACCCAACGAGGAGCAGAAGGAAATGATAAGCGGTTTTCAGCAAGGTATTCTCTCCAAGTACTGAAATAAGTGGTAACAGATAGTTTTGTGATAAGATGAATTGTAACGAGCAACAAGTAACAAAAGTAAATAAAGTGCAACAAGGTTGCCCAATCCTTTTTGTAGCAAAGGGCAAGCCGGAACAAACTCTTATATAAGGAAAAGCACTCCCGAGGACACATGGGAATATCATCAAGCTAGTTTTCATCATGTTCATATGATTCGCGTTCGATACTTTGATAATTTGATATGTGGGTGGACCGGTGCTTGGGTGCTGTTCTTACTTGAACAAGCATCCCACTTATGATTAACCTCTATTGCAAGCATCCGCAACTACAACAAAAGTATTAAGGTAAACCTAACCATAGCATGAAACATGTGGATCCAAATCAGCCCCTTATGAAGCAACACATAAACTAGGCTTTAAGCTTCTGTCACTCTAGCAACCCATCATCTACTTATTACTTCCCAATGCCTTCCTCTAGGCCCAAATAATGGTGAAGTGTTATGTAGTCGGTGTTCACATAACACCACTAGAGGCTAGACAACATACATCTTATCAAAATATCAAACGAATACCAAATTCACATGACTACTAATAGCAAGACTTCTCCCTTGTCCTCAGGAACAAACGTAATTACTCACAAAGCATATTCATGTTCATAATCAGAGGGGTAATAATATGCATATAGGATCTGAACATATGATCTTCCACCAATTAAACCAACTAGCATCAACTACAAGGAGTAATCAACACTACTAGCAAACCTACTGGCACCAATCCCGGACTTTGAGACAAGAATTGGATACAAGAGATGAACTAGGGTTTGGAGATGAGATGGTGCTGGTGAAGATGTTGATGGAGATTGCCCTCTCCCGCTGAGAGGAGCGTTGGTGATGACGATGGTGATGATTTCCCCCTCCCGGAGGGAAGTATCCCCGGCAGAACAGCTCTGCCGGAGCTCTAGATTGGTTCCGCCAAGGTTCCGCCTCATGGCGGCGGAGTCTCATCCCGAAAAGTTCCTTCTTATTTTTTTCTCATCGAAAGACTTCATATAGCAGAAGATGGACGTCGGAGAGCCACCAGGGGGCCCATGAGGTAGGGGGCGCGCTCTAGAGGGGGGGACACCCCCACCCTCGTGAGCAGGGTGTGGGCCCCCTGGCCTTCATCTTTGGCGATGATTTTTCTTTATTTATTTTAAGATGTTCCATGGAGTTTCAGGACTTTTGGAGTTGCGCAGAATAGGTCTCTAATATTTGCTCCTTTTCCAGCCCAGAATTCCAGCTGCCGGCATTCTCCCTCTTCATGTAAACATTGTAAAATAAGAGAGAATAGCCATAAGTATTGTGACATAAAGTAAAATAACAGCCCATAATGCAATAAATATCGATATAAAAGCATGATGCAAAATGGACGTATTAGAGAGTAATATGGACAGCACGACGTCTGCCAAAGATTAGTCGGTACTGGAGAGGTGATTCGTTCCTCTCGACAAAATGGTGGGAAACCATAGAATCAAAATCTAAATAAGCAGGAGGCAACTCCATGTCTCCTTCACGAATGTCTATCTCAAGAAATTTAGCTAAGCGAGTTGCATAAATTCCTCCAAAGAAATCTCCATTATGTCTATTATGATGCAACCTATGAGCTATAATGGCTCCCATGTGATAAGATTGGTCTCCTGACACATCACTCCTGAGAATGCTAAGGTCAGGACACACGTGTGACATGCTTCATCCTTAGCATTTATGCACCTACCTATGAAGAGAGCAAAATAATGTATAGCTGGAAAGTGAATGCTCCCTATGGTAGCTTGCGTTATATCTCTGGATTCCTCTACAGTTATACTAGCAAGAAAGTTTCTAAATTCAGATTTAGGGGGATCCCTAACACTACCCCATTGTGGAAGTTTGCAAGCAAGAGTGAAATCCTCTAGGTCCATGGTATAAGATTTATCATAAAGATCAAACATGACCGAAGAAGAATTACGTGAAGATGAATACTCAAACCTCCTCACAAAAGAGCTTGTGAACTCATGATACTGGGGGCATTTGTCTGCCTCAAAGTCCTCAAGATCAGCATTACGCAAATATGCGTTAAATTCTTCTTTAATTCCCGCTTGATCCATAAAATTTTCAGAAGGCCACTCACAAGGACGCACTGGAGCGTCTCTTGGTGGCTCTTCGTCAGCATCACGCATTGCAAGCATGGGTCCTTGCTTCTTTGAAGAACCACCTTGGAACATTTTTGTAAGCATATTTCTTCCTCTAAAAAATTCTGAATTTTTTTAGTAACTTCAAAATAAAAGTAAACCAAACTCAATAATATTGATAGCAACTACTCCTACAAGTGCCTAGGGCCTATATCATGCATCAAAACTACTTTTGACCATATAAATTTGACATGCAAGCTCAAGAACAGGGTCACCTAAACAACACAAATTTGCAATGAATAAAGCACTAGAACAAAAACTAATTGGACTAATGGAGGAGTCACATACCAAGGAACAATCTCCCCAAGCAGTTTTGTGAGAGGTGCTTTGAGCAAGGAGATCGAAAATGGCAGCAAAACGAGCTTGGACTCGGGTTTGAGTTGGTTTTTTGTGTTTGGGGGAGGAAGATGAAGTGTGTGGCTAGAAGAATAAGTGGAGGAGGGCCACCATGGGCCCACGAGGTAGGGGGCGCGCCCTAGGGGGGTGGGCGCGCCCTCCACCCTCGTGGCAAGGTGGTTGGCCCCCCTGGTGTGTTCTTTGTTCCATAAATCCTCAAATATTCTATAAAAAATCATATTTAATTTTTAGGGCATTTGGAGAACTTTTATTTTCGAGGTATTTTTATATTGCACGGATAATCAGATAACAGACGGAAAATTATTTATTTTTACTTTATTTCAACTAAATAACAGAAGGTATAGAAAGGTTACAGAGAGTTGTGCTTCTAGTTTCATCCATCTCATGCTCGTCAAAAGGAATCCACTAACAAGGTTGATCAAGTCTTTTTAACAAACCCATTCCGATTAACATGAAACCGGAGAAATTTCGAATAACACTAGGTTACCTCAACAGGGATATGCACATCCCCAATAATAAGTATATCATATTTCTTCTTGACAGTAGGAAGAGGAAATTCAAAACCTCCAAATATAATCGATGGAATTTTTCCGATAGAATTGATACTATGAACTTGAGGTTGTTTCCTTGGAAAGTGTACCGTATGCTCATTACCATTAATATGAAAAGTGACATTGCCTTTGTTGCAATCAATAACAGCCCCTGCAGTATTAAGAAAAGGTCTTCCAAGAATAATAGACATACTATCGTCCTCGGGAATATCAAGAATAACAAAGTCCGTTAAAATAGTAACGTTTGCAACTACAATAGGCACATCCTCACAAATACCGACAGGTATAGCAGTTGATTTATCAGCCATTTGCAAAGATATTTCAGTAGGTGTCAACTTATTCAAATCAATTCTACGATATAAAGAGACAGGCATAACACTAACACCGGCTCCAAGATCACATAAAGCAGTTTTAACATAGTTTCTTTTAATGGAGCATGGTATAGTAGGTACTCCACCCTTAAAAGTATAATTAGCAAGCATGGTGGAAATTTCAGCTTCAGGTATCTTTCTTTTATTTGTAATAATATCTTTCATGTACTTAGCATAAGGATTTGTTTTGAGTGTATTAGTCAATCGCATACGCAAAAATATAGGTCTAATCATTTCAGAAAAGCGCTCAAAATCCTCATCATCCTTTTTCTTGGATGGTCTGGGTGGAAAAGGCATGGGTTTCTGAACCCAAGGTTCTCTTTCTTTACCATGTTTCCTAGCAACAAAGTCTTTCTTATCATAACATTGATTCTTTGATTGTGGGTTATCAAGATCAACAACAGGTTCAATTTCTATATCATTATCATTACTAGGTTGAGCATTATTATGAACATCATCATTAGCATTTTCATTAGGTTCATGTTCATTACCAGATTGTGTTTCAGCATCAGACATAGAGATATCATTTGGATTATCAGGTGGTTCAGCAATAGGTTCACTAGAAGTTTGCACAGTTCTATCATTTTTCTTTTTCTTATTTTTAGAAGAACTAGGTGCAACAATTTTATTTCTCTGAGAATCTTGCTCAATTCTCTTAGGTTGGCCTTCAGGATACAAAGGTTCCTGAGTCATTCTACCAGTTCTAGTAGCCACTTTAACAAGATAATCATTTTTCTTACTATTCATCTCATTGAGCAATTCTTTTTGAGCTTTAAGTACTTGTTCTACTTGAGTGGTAACCATAGAAGCATGTTTGCTAACAAGTTTAAGTTCACCTCTAATATTAGCCATATAATCACCCAAGTATTTAATCATATCAGCATCTTGTTTTAATTGTCTACCAAAATAAGCATTGAAGTCTTCTTGCTTAAATATAAACTTATCAAACTCATCCAAGCATTGACTAGCAATTTTAGTAGGAGGGATTTCAGCTTTATCATATCTATAGAGAAAATTTACCTTTACTACATGTGTCGAGTTATCGAGGTCTGGAGGTTCTTCAATAAATAAAGGATTAAGATCATATATTTCTTCATCAAGTGGTAAATTGAGACCATGTATTTCTTCAATAGGAGGTAAATTATTAACATCTTCAGCTTTAATACCTTTTTATTTCATAGATTTCTTTGCCTCTTGCATATCTTCAGGACTGAGAAATAGAACACCTCCGTTCTTTGGAGTTGGTTTAGGAATAGGATCATTAATTAGAGCAGGAGCTGGCTCAAGAGGTGCCCAATTATTTTCATTTGTCAACATATTATTCAATAAGATTTCAGCTTCATCCGGTGTTCTTTCCCTGAAAAGAGAACCGACACAACTATCTAGGTAATCTCTGGAAGCATCGGTTAGTCCATTATAAAAGATATCAAGTATTTCATTTTTCTTAAGAGGATGATCAGGCAAAGCATTAAGTAACTTGAGAAGCCTCCCCCAAGCTTGTGGGAGACTCTCTTCTTTAATTTGCACAAAGTTGTATATTTCCTTTAAAGCAGCTTGTTTCTTATGCGCAGGGAAATATTTAGCAGAGAAGTAGTAAATCATATCCTGGGGACTACGCACACAACCAGGATCAAGAGACTTAAACCATATCTTAGCATCACCCTTTAATGAGAACAGAAATATTTTAAGGATATAAAAGTAGCGAGATCTCTCATCATTAGTGAACAGGGTGGCTATATCATTTAATTTAGTAAGATGTGCTACAACAATTTCAGATTCATAACCATGAAAATGATCAGATTCAACCAAAGTAATTATATCAGGATCAACAGAGAATTCATAATCCTTATCAGCAACACATATAGGTGAAGTAGCCAAAGCAGGGTCAGGTCTCATCCTAGCATTTGGAGATTGCTTATTCCATTTACCTAATAACCTTTTGAGTTCATATCTATCTTTGCAGGCTAAAATAGCTAAAGAAGCGTCTTGATCAAATAAATAACCCTCAGTAATAACAAGTGATTCTTCATCATCACTTTCATCTTCATAATCAGATTCAATATTTTCAATCTCTCTAGCCCTAGCAAGTCGTTCCTCGAGAAAATCACTAAGTGGCATAGTAGTATCAGGCATAGAGGTAGTTTCATCATAAGTATCATGCATAGCAAAAGTAGCATCATCAATAACATGCGACATATCAGAACGAATAGCAGAAGCAGGTGTAGGTGTCGCAAGCTTACTCATAACAGAAGGTGAATCAAGTGCAGAGCTAGATGGCAGTTCCTTACCTCCCCTCGTAGTTGAGGGATAGATCTTAGTTTTTGGATCTCTCAAGTTCTTCATAGTACCCAGCAGATATAAATCCCAAGTGACTCAAAGAATAGAGCTATGCTCCCCGGCAATGGTGCCGGAAATTAGTCTTGATAACCCACAAGTATAGGGGATCGCAACAGCTTTCGAGGGTAGAGTATTCAACCCAAATTTATTGATTCGACACAAGGGGAGCCAAAGAATATTCTCAAGTATTAGCAGCTGAGTTGTCAAGTCAACCACACCTGGAAACTTAGTATCTGCAGCAATGTGTTTACTAGCAAAGTAATCTGATAGTGATGGTAACGGTAACAAAAGAGTAATGAAAGCAAAGTAATGTTTTTGGTATTTTGTAGTGATTGTAACAATAGCAACAGGAAAGTAAATAAGCATAAACCAGTATATGGAAAGCTCGTAGGCATTGGATCAATGATGGATAATTATGTTGGATGCGGTTAATCATGTAATAGTCATAACATAGGGTGACACAGAACTAGCTCCAATTCGTCAATGTAATGTAGGCATGTATTCCGAATATAGTCATATGTGCTTATGGAAAAGAACTTGCATGACATCTTTTGTCCTACCCTCCCATGGCAGCGGGGTCCTAATGGAAACTAAGGGATATTAAGGCCTCCTTTTAATAGAGAACCGGAACAAAGCATTAGCTCATAGTGAATACATGAACTCCTCAAACTACGGTCATCACCGGTAAGTATTCCGATTATTGTCACTTCGGGGTTATCGGATCATAACACATAATAGGTGACTATATACTTGCAAGATAGGATCAAGAACACTCATATATTGATGAAAACATAATGGGTTCAGATCTGAAATCATGGCACTCGGGCCCTAGTGACAAGCATTAAGCATAGCAAAGTCATAGCAACATCAATCTCAGAACATAGTGGATACTAGGGATCAAACCCTAATAAAACTAACTCGATTACATGGTGAATCTCATCCAACCCATCACCGTCCAGCAAGCCTATGATGGAATTACTCATGCATGGCGGTGAGCATCATGAAATTGGTGATGGAGGATGGTTGATGATGACGATGGCGACGAATCCCCCTCTCCGGAGCCCCGAACGGACTCCAGATCAGCCCTCCCGAGAGGTTTTAGGGCTTGGCGGCGGCTCCATATTGTAAAACGTGATGATTTCTTCTCTCCTATTTTTTTCTCCCCGAAAGCAGTTATATAGAGTTGGAGTTGGAGTCGAGGGGTCTCCAGGTGGCCCACGAGGTAGGGGGTGCGCCCTAGGGGGGGCGCCCCCCACCCTCGTGAGAAGGGTGTGGGCCCCCTGGTCTTCATCTTTGGCGAGGATTTTTTATTATTTATTGTAAGATATCCCGTGGAGTTTCAGGTCATTCCGAGAACTTTTGTTTTCTGCACATAAAACAACATCATGGCAATTCTGCTGAAAATAGCGGCAGTCCGGGTTAGTTCCATTAAAATCATACAATTTAGAGTCCAAAACAAAGGCAAAAGTGTTTGGAAAAGTAGATACGTTGGAGATGTATCACACCCTTGGGTGCAGGGAGCTTTGGCTGTTACAGGAAAACTCCGAAAGGAAATAATGGATCTCAAGCAGCAAGTCAACAAGCTTGAGGAGGAGAATCGTATCTTGAGGGGCATCATCGCCAAGAACATCACATCACCATCCCCGAAAAGAGAGACATAATCACCTGGGTATGGGCACTCCACTTGGCAATTGCCAAGCTTGGGGGACTGCCCCGGTATCGTATCACCATCACTTTTATCTTTACCGTTTTTCTTAGTTCGATCCTTTTGGTAATATTTTGATCTAGTAGAATAAAAGTTCTTAGTATGATCTAGTTGTGAGTTTCGCTTTATTATCCTTCTATGTAATCGAGTCCGTGAGCTATAGAATAAAGATTAGTGTTGAGTCAAGGGCTTGCTTATTTTTGCCATGATCCCAAGTGAATAAAAGAAAAGAGAAAGAAATAAAAAGAAACAAAGAGATCATGTGAGTCTTATGGAGAGTAATGAAATCACATAGAAAGAGTATGATGAATAAAAGTTGTTGAGGGTTGACAAACATAGTTTTGGTCATCGCTGCAATTAATAGGAAGTAATAAAGAAAGAGAGGTATTCACATATAAATATACTATCTTGGACATCTTTTATGATTGTGAGCACTCATTAAAATATGACATGTTAAAGAGTTGACATTGGACAAGGAAGACAACGTAATGGATTATGCTTTCTTACATCTGAGATAAATTATATTGTCTTGGATCCTCCAACATGTTGAGCTTGCCTTTCTCCCTCAAGCTAGCCAAATTCATTGCACCAAGTAGAGATACTACTTGTGCTTCCAAATACCCTTAAACCAGTTTTGCCATGAGAGTCCACCATACCTACCTATGGATTGATTTAGACCCATCAACTAAGTTGTCATCGGTGCAAGCAATAAAAATTGCTCTCTAAATATGTATGATCGATTGGTGTGGAGGAAATAAGCTTTATACGATCGTGTGATATGGAAGTAATAAAAGTGATAGACTGCATAATAAAGGTCCATATCACAAGTGGCAATATAAAGTGACGTTCCTTCGCATTAGGATTTTATGCATCCAACCATAAAAGCGCATGACAACCTCTGGTTCCCTCTGTGAAGGGCTTATCTTTTACTTTTATCTCCTATACTGCATAAGAGTCATGGTGATCTTCACCCTTCCTTTTTACATTTTATCCTTTGGCAAGCATAATATGTTGGAAAGATCCTGGTATATATGGCTAATTAGATGTGGGTTTTCATGAACTATTACTGTTGACATTACCCTTGAGGTAAAATGTTGGGAGGCAAAAAACTATAAGCCCCTATCTTTCTCTGTGTCCGATTAAAACTCCATACCCATAAATATTGTGTGAGTGTCAGCAATTGTGAAAGACTATATGATAGTTGAGTATGTGGACTTACTGAAAAGCTCTTATACATTGACTCTTTCCTATGTTATGATAAATTGCAATTGCCTCAATGACTGAGATTATAGTTTGTTAGTTTTCAATGAAGTTTACGATTCATACTTGATATTGTGATTGAATTATTACTCTAACATAAGATATCATATGACAAGGATTATATAAGTTGCTGTTCTAAGAATGATCATGATGCCCTCATATCCGTATTTTATTTTTATCGACACCTTCATCTCTAAACATGTGGACATATTTTTCGATTTCGGCTTTTCGCTTGAGGACAAGCGAGGTCTAAGCTTGGGGGAGTTGATACGTTCATTTGCATCATGCTTTTATATCAATATTTATTGCATTATGGGCTGTTATTACACAATATGTCACAATACTTATGCCTATTCTCTCTTATTTTACAAGGCTTACATAAAGAGGGAGAATGCCGGCAGCTGGGATTCTGGCTGCAAAAGGAGCAAATATTAGAGACCTATTCTGCACAGCTCCAAAAGTCCTGAAACTTCATGGATGATGTTTTCCAAATATATAAAAAACATTGAGCGCAAGAACTTCACCAGGGGGCCACACCCTGCCCACGAGGGTGGGGGGCGCGCCCTACCCCCTGGGCGCGCCCCCTACCTCATGGGCCCCCTGGTGGCCCTCCGTTGGCCATCTTCTGCTATATGGACTCTTTCGATGGAAAAAAAATCATAAGCCATCTTCTCGAACGAAACTCCGCCGCCACGAGGCGGAGCCAATCTAGGGTTCTGGTGGGGCTGTTCTGCCAGGGAAACTTCCCTCCCGGAGGGGGAAATCATCGCCATCGTCATCACCAACGCTCCTCTCATCGGGAGAGGGCAATCTCCATCAACATCTTCATCAACACCATCTCATCTCAAAACCCTAGTTCATCTCTTGTATCCAATTCTTGTCTCCAAGTCCGGGGTTGGTGCTAGTAGGTTGCTAGTAGTGTTAATTACTCCTTGTAGTTGATGCTAGTTGGTTTAATTGGTGGAAGATCATATGTTCAGATCCTATATGCACATTAATATCCCTCTGATTATGAACATGTTTATGCTTTGTGAGTAGTTACTTTTGTTCCTGAGGACATGGGAGAAGTCTTGCTATTAGTAGTCATGTGAATTTGGTATTCGTTTGATTTTTTGATGAGATGTATGTTGTCTCTCCTCTAGTGGTGTTATGTGAACGTCAACTACATGACACTTCACCATTATTTGGGCCTAGAGGAAGGCATTGGGAAGTAATAAGTAGATGATGGGTTGCTAGAGTGACAGAAGCTTAAACCCTAGTTTATGTGTTGCTTTGTAAGGGGCTGATTTGGATCCATATGTTTCATGCTATGGTTAGGTTTACCTTAATACTTTTGTTGTATTTGCAGATGCTTGCAATAGAGGTTAATCATAAGTGGGATGCTTCTCCAAGTAAGGGCAGCACCCAAGCACCGGTCCACCCACATACCAAATTATCAAAGTACCGAACGCAAATCATATGAGCGTGATGAAAACTAGCTTGACGATATTCCCACATGTCCTCGGGAGCGCTTTACATCATATAAGAGTTTGTCCAGGCTTGTACTTTGCTACAAAAAGGAATGGGCCACCTTGCTGCACCTTATTTACTTTTGTTACTTGTTGCTAGTTACAAATTATCTTATCACAAAACTATTTGTTACCACTTATTTCAGTACTTACAGAGAATACCTTGCTGGAAACCGCTTATCATTTCCTTCTGCTCCTCATTGGGTTCGAACTCTTACTTATCGATAGATCCCCTATACTTGTGGGTCATCATAGATCTCCACAAGAGAGGGGGAGAACATTGTATTGAGATCCAAAAAGAGAGAAGAAGCCATCTAGCTACTAACTATGGACCCGTAGGTCTGAGGTAAACTACTCACACTTCATCGGAGGGGCTTTGGTGTTGATGTAGAAGCCCACCGTGATCGATGCCCCCTCCGGCGGAGCTCCGGAACATGCCCCAAGATGGGATCTCGTGGATACAGAAAGTTACGGCGGTGGAATTAGGGTTTTGGCTCCGTATCTGATCGTTTGAGGGTACGTGGGTATATATAGGAGGAAGAAGTACATCGGTGGAGCAACAGGGGGCCCACGATGGTGGAGGGCGTGCCTGGGGGAGGTAGGCGCGCCCCTACCTCGTGGCCTCCTGTTACGTGTCTTGACGTAGGGTCCAAGTCTCCTGAGTTATATTCCATGAGAAAATCACGTTCCCGAAGGTTTCATTCCGCTTGGACTCCGTTTGATATTCCTTTTCTTCGAAATCCTAAAATAGGCAAAAAACAACAATTCTGGGCTGGGCCTTCGGTTAATAGGTTAGTCCCAAAAATAATATAAAAGTGGATAATAAAGCCCAATAATGTCCAAAACAGTAGATAATATAGCATGGAGCAATCAAAAATTATAGATACGTTGGAGAGGTATCAAGCATCCCCAAGCTTAATTCCTGCTTGTCCTCGAGTAGGCAAATGATAAAAACAAAATTTTTGATGCGGAGTGCTACTTGGCATAATTTTAGTGTAATTCTTCTTAATTGTGGTATGAATATTCAGATCTGAAAGATTCAAGACAAAAGTTCATATTGACATAAAAATGGTAATACTTCAAGCATACTAACTAAGCACTTATGTCTTCTCAAAATAACATGGCTAAAGAAAGTTATCCCTACAAAATCATATAGTCTGGCTATGCTCTATCTTCACCACACAAAATATTTAAATCATGCACAACCCCGATGACAAGCCAAGCAATTGTTTCATACTTTTGACATTCTCAAAACTTTTTCAATCTTCACGCAATACATGAGCGTGAGCCATGGATATAGCACTATAGGTGGAATAGAATGGTGGTTCTGGAGAAGACAAAAAGGAGAAGATAGTCTCACATTAACTAGGCGTATCGACGGGCTATGGAGATGCCTATCAATAGATATCAATGTGAGTGAGTAGGGATTGCCATGCAACGGATGCACTAGAGCTATAAGTATATGAAAGCTCAAAAAGAAACTAAGTGGGTGTGCATCCAACTTGCTTGCTCATGAAGACCTAGGGAAATTTGAGGAAGCCCATCATTGGAATATACAAGCCAAGTTCTATAATGAAAGATTTCCACTAGTATATGAAAGTGATAACATGAGAGACTCTCTACTATGAAGATCATGGTGCTACTTTGAAGCACAAGTGTGGTAAAAGGATAGTAACACTGTCCCTTCTCTCTTTTTCTCTCATTTTTTTATTTGGGCCTTCTCTCTCTCTCTCTCTCTCTCTCTTTTATGGCCTCTTTTCTTTCTCTTTTTTTATTTGGGCTTCTTTGGCCTCTTTTATTTATTTTTCGTCCGGAGTCTCATCCCGACTTTTGGGGTAATCATAGTCTCCATCATCCTTTCCTCACTGGAACAATGCTCTAATAATGATGATCATCACACTTTTATTTTTTTCTTACAACTCAACAATTACAACTCGATACTTAGAACAAAATATGACTCTATATGAATGCCTCCGGCGGTGTACCAGGATATGCAATGATGCATGAGTGATAAGTATGAAAGAATTATGAATGGTGGCTTTGCCACAAATACTATGTCAACTACATGATCATGCTAAGCAATATGACAATGATGGAGTGTGTCATAAACGGAACGGTGGAAAGTTGCATGGCAATATATCTCGGAATGGCTATGGAAATGCCATAATAGGTAGGTATGGTGGCTGTTTTGAGGAAGGTATATGGTAGGTGTATGATACCGGCGAAAGGTGCGCGGTATTAGAGAGGCTAGCAAAGGTGGAAGGGTGAGAGTGCGTATAATCCATGGACTCAACATTAGTCATAAAGAACTCATATACTTATTGCAAAAATCTACAAGTTATCAAAGCAAAGTATTACGCGCATGCTCCAAGGGGGATAGATTGGTAGGAAAAGACCATCGCTCATCCTCGACCGCCACTCATAAGGAAGACAATCAATAAATAAATCATGCTCCGACTTCATCACATAACGGTTCACCATACGTGCATGCTACGGGAATCACAAGCTTCAACACAAGTATTTCTCAAATTCACAACTACTCAACTAGCACAACTTTAATATCACCATCTCCATATCTCAAAACAATTATCAAGTATCAAACTTCTCATAGTATTCAACACACTCATAAGAGAGTTTTATTATTAATCTTGCATACCAAGCATATTAGGATTTTAAGCAAATTACCATGCTATTAATACTCTCAAAATAATATAAGTGAAGCATGAGAGATCAATAGTTTCTATAAAACAAATCCACCACCGTGCTCTAAAAGGTATAAGTGAAGCACTAGAGCAAAATTATAGAACTCAAAAGATATAAGCGAAGCACATAGAGTATTCTAACAAATTCCAAATCATGTATGGCTCTCTCAAAAGGTGTGTACATCAAGGATGATTGTGGTAAACTAACAAGCAAAGACTCAAATCATACAAGGCGCTCCAAGCAAAACACATATCATGTGGTAAATAAAAATTTAGCTCCAAGTAAAGTTACCGATAAAAATAGACGAAATAGGGGATGCCTTCCGGGGCATCCCCAAGCTTTGGCTTGTGGGTGTCCTTAGATTATCTTGGGGGTTCCATGGTCATCCCAAAGCTTAGTCTCTTTCCACCCCTTGTTCCATAATCCATCAAATCTTTACCCAAAACTTGAAAACTTCACAACACAAAACTTAAAGTAGAAAATCTCGTGAGCTTCGTTAGCGAAAGAAAACAAAAGACCACTTCAAGGTACTGTAATGAACTCATTATTTATTTATATGGGTGTTATACCTACTGTATTCCAACTTCTCTATGGTTTATAAACTATTTTCCTAGCCATAGATTCATCAAAATAAGCAAACAACACACGAAAAACAGAATCTATCAAAAACAGAACAGTCTGTAGTAATCTGTAGCTAGCGCAAGATCTGGAACTCCAAAAATTCTAAAATAAATTGCTGGACGTGAGGACTTTATCTATTAATCATCTGAAAAAATAATTAACTACATATCACTTTACAAATAAAAATGTCAGCAGTTCTCGTGAGCGCTAAAGTTTCTGTTTTTTACAGCATGTTCAACAAGACTTTCCCCAAGTCTTCCCAACGGTTCTACTTGGCACAAACACTAATTAAACACAAAAAACACAACCAAAACAGAGGATAGATAATTTATTTATTACAAAACAGTAGCAAAAAGCAAGGAATAAAAATAAAATTGGGTTGCCTCCCAACAAGCGCTATCGTTTAACGCCCCTAGCTAGGCATAACAAGCAAGAATAGATCTAGGTATTGCCATAATAGTAAGATAGATTATTAAAACTCATTTCATTTCTCTACGTTCAGCAGCAAGTTTTCTTTGAGGCTAGCAAAAGTAATCAATAGGGCTAAATTTATTGGGACAAAAGTCTCCAAGATCAACCTTGGGAGGTATAGGTTCCTCCTCCGGTCCTTCATATTGCACAGCCAATTCATCATTATAAGCATTCTTTTGACAGAACTTTGTGAGCCTATATTCAAGAGAATATCCCAATTCATTATTTAGAATAGCCAAATCATCATTAAGTTCAGAAATTCTATCAACTAAAACATTGGTAGGCACCCTTTTTCTAAGATTTTCATTGAAAGCAACATAGTCTAGAGATTGAAAACACATTATTTCTTCTTGATCAAAGAGGATGGCCTCTATGGGAGGACGGCAAGCGTCCACCCTATAATGCGCAAAGATTTCTTTGGCTTCTTTTATTATGAATCGAAACTCATGAGCCAAAAAGATAGTAACGACACGCTTAACAGAAGAATGCTCAATATTAGAAAATTCTAGGAAAATCCTTTGTATGGAAGGATGCATGTGCATGGATTGCCTTTCAAGTTCAACTATAAGCATGGCAGTAGCGTCCGCAAGACTACTAGTTCTATGAAGGATAGAACTACCCATAGAGGGTAAAGCACCGGCACAAGTAAAGAAATCTTGAATAACTCCTTTTCCAATAATATTACCACTACCAACACAGAATCTTTTTATATGTGAGATAGTGGGTTCTTTAGTAGGAGCATCAAAATTATTATCGACAATAGTATCCCCAACTTCAGGCATAGAGGCAGAAGGTAAAGAACTAGCCATAACGACAAGCAAGCAAACTAACACACAAGTAAACAAAAAGCAAGCGGGCAAAAAGAGGCAAATAGAGTGAGGATAGAGAGAGAGAGGGGGGGCAAATAAAATGGCAAGGATGAAGTGGGGGAGAGGAAAATGAGAGGCAAATGGCAAATAATGTAATGTGGTAGATACGGGTATGTGATGGGTACTTGGTACGTTGACTTTTGCGTAGACCTCCCCGGCAACGGCGCCAGAAATCCTTCTTGCTACCTCTTTCAGCACTGCGTTGGTTTTCCCCGAAGAGGAAGGGATGATGCAGCAAAGTAGCATAAGTATTTCCCTCAGTTTTTGAGAACCAACGTATCAATCCAGTAGGAGGCTACGCGCGAGTCCCTCGCACCTGCACAAAACAAATAAATCCTCGCAACCAACGCAAATAGGGGTTGTCAATCCCTATAGGGCCACTTACGAGAGTGAGATCTGATAGATATGATAAGATAATATTTTTGGTATTGTTATGATAAAGATGCAAAGTAAAATAAAGGCAAAGTAAATGGCAAAGTAAATAACTAAGTAGTAGGAGATTGATATGATAAAGATAGACCCGGGGGCCATAGGTTTCCCTAGTGGCTTCTCTCGAGAGCATAAGTATTCTACGGTGGGTGAACAAATTACTATTGAGCAATTGACAAAATTGAGCATAGTTATGAGAATATCTAGGTATGATCATGTATATAGGCATCACGTCCGAGACAAGTAGACCGACTCCTGCCTGCATCTACTACTATTACTCCACTCATCGACCGCTATCCAGCATGCATCTAGAGTATTAAGTTAAAAACAGAGTAACGCCTTAAGCAAGATGACATGATGTAGAGTGATAGACTCATGCAATATGAAGAAAACCCCATCTTGTTATCCTCGATGGCAACAATACAATACGTGCCTTGCTGCCCTTACTGTCACCGGGAAAGGACACCGCAAGATTGAACCCAAAGCTAAGCACTTCTCCCATTGCAAGAAAGATCAATCTAGTAGGCCAAACCAAACCGATAATTTGAAGAGACTTGCAAAGATATCAAATCATGCATATAAGAATTCAGAGAATAACCAAATATTATTCATAGACAGACTTGATCATAAACCCACAATTCATCGGTCTCAACAAACACACCGCAAAAAGAAGATTACATCGAATAGATCTCCACAAGAGAGGGGGAGAACATTGTATTGAGATCCAAAAAGAGAGAAGAAGCCATCTAGATACTAATTATGGACCCATAGGTCTGAGGTAAACTACTCACACTTCATCGGAGGGGCTTTGGTGTTGATGTAGAAGCCCTCCGTGATCGATGCCCCCTCCGGCGGAGCTCCAGAACAGGCCCCAAGATGGGATCTCGTGGATACAGAAAGTTACGGCGGTGGAATTAGGGTTTTGGCTCCGTATCTGATCGTTTGAGGGTACGTGGGTATATATAGGAGGAAGAAGTACGTCGGTGCAGCAACAAGGGGCCCACGAGGGTGGAGGGCGCGCCTAGGGGGTAGGCGCCCCCCTGCCTCGTGGCCTCCTGTTACATGTCTTGACGTAGGGTCCAAGTCTCCTGAGTTGTATTCGATGAGAAAATCACGTTCCCGAAGGTTTCATTCCGTTTGGACTCTGTTTGATATTCCTTTTCTTCGAAACCCTAAAACAAGCAAAAAACAGCAATTCTGGGCTGGGCCTCCGGTTAATAGGTTAGTCCCAAAAATAATATAAAAATGGATAATAAAGCCCAGTAATGTCCAAAACAGTAGATAATATAGCATGGAGCAATCAAAAATTATAGATACATTGGAGACGTATCAAGGCTGTCGAAGCATTCTCTGCACACTGAAGACGTGCGCGCTCATCGGCACATGTCGGACTCTCCTTCATGCGGCCTGTGTGGTTCGCCAGATTCATGGAGACATTTGTTGGTAAGCTGTACTACATCAAGATGTACCTGGGCTCTGGTAGATGACAAACTGGCACGGTCTCTGATCTCTACATCTGAACCGAGTGCAAAACAATGGCTCTTCACACTTCAGGAAGTACTACCGCATGAGAAGTTTGTCCTTCTTTCAGTAACTCTATGGGCTATATGGACTGCTCGTCGGAAAGCGATGCATGAGGGCATCTTCCAAACTCAACAAGCCACTTTTTCATTCGTCCGATGTTTCATAGAGAAGCTTGAAGCCATCAGGGAACCTAATCCTGTGCAGCAGCCAACCGCCAGCCGCAACAACACCAGACAGAGATCAAAGGCTCCCCCTCAGGGGTTTGCAAAGATACACGTCGACGCGGGCGTCTTAAAGGGAAGAGGAGGCTCGGCAGCCGCAATCTCCCGTGACATGAATGGCACCTATCTAGGAAGCTCGGCTTTGGTAATCGAAGGAGTTGACGACCCAACAACGTTGGAGTCGATGGCATGCAAGGAGGGACTTGCCCTAGCGCAAGACCTAAACATCCATAATTTTGTTATTGCATGTGATTCCAAGCAGGTGGTCTCTGGCATAGCAAGAGGAAACCGAGGGAGATATGGTGCAATCATTGAGGAGATCAATCTTAATTCTGCTCTTTTAAACTGTAATTTTATTTTCAAGAGTCGTGCTGCAAATTATGAAGCACATAGTCTAGCCAAGTTTTCTCTTCGTCGAGGTCCGGGACGCCATGTCTGGTATGGCCAACCACATGACCCAAACCGTATCCCACTATATGTGGATTTTGAGTAATAAACTTGGCTTTACCCCTAAAAAAGGAAATTCCCTGGCACCTGAAGCGCCAATTAGGAGCACCTCTCTGACTGTAGGTCTCTTATGCGTATGGTCCGTTACTGTGTATATTTTACAAACAGGCTTGTGAAGTCAACCATTTTAATGTTTGACCAAGGTTGTATAATAAAATAACCACTTTTGCAATACTTCATAAATAAAATATGAAACTACCTTCGTGATGGATCAAATGATATAAATTCCATATTGTGCATATTGATATATTTTTCTAAAAACTCGGTCAAACCTACACTCGTTTGACTTTTGAAAAAACAAATACACCATATTGTGGAGTACGTGAACTATTTCTTCAAATCAATGAACCTTTTCCAAATTTGTGGTCTTTCTTTTGAAACTCAATGATTTTTTAAATTTTTATGTTTTTTAAAGTAGATAAACTCTTTTTCAACTTTAATGAACCTTTTTTTATTCAAAGAAAATTTTCAAAATTGATGAACTTTTTTTAAATTTCCGTGAACTTTTTTTCACATTTGATGAAAATTTTTCAAATCGATGAACTTTTTTTAAAATCATAAACTATATTTCAAAATCCATGAACTTTTTGGAATTCATGATTTGTTTTTGTTGTGTACAAAAATTTTCATTCTTCTTTTCAAATGTGATCGAGTGAACCCATAGGAAATAAAATGCGATCGATTCCGCTTTACATGGGCCGGCCCACCAGGGTTAGCGCGTGGGGCACTATGGAGCTTCCCTGGCGCCTGAAGCACCCAATAGGAGTTGTAGGTCGCTTATAGCGAGTTGTCGCGATCGCCTGAAGAGAGTTATTAGTGGCACGACCCAGTTAGTCCTTTGCTGCATTCGTTTGTTGTTCGTTTTTATTTCATTTTTTATTTAATTATGTTTTTGAAAAAAATATCCTATTGTTTAAAACAAATCAAAATTAAGAAATTCCAAAAATCCAAGCTGAATAAATTTTTTTGTTGGCATAATTTAAAAAACTTTGACAGCTTTCAAAACTTCTTGTGACATTTAAATAATGTTCTCGTGTCTCACAGACATGTACATGATTTTTCTAAATGGTTATACAATGTACAAAAATGTTTCTATAATTAAACAAAATTTAAAACATGTATAAAAAAATGTTTCGGGTGTATAGGGAAACTGTAGAACTCGTAAGAAAAAAGTAGACATCAAAACATATATATGAAAAGAATTTTAATCATGTAGATGAAAATTTTGAAACCTCTAAAAAAATGTTTTAGAAATATACCAAAAATGTACGATGTGTATGAAAGCAATACACATCAAAACATATATTTGAAAACAAAATGTTAATAATGCATTTTAAAACTGATAAAACATGTATAAAAATTGTTTTTGATGTATACAAAAAATATACAATGTGTACGATAAAAACTACTCCCTTCGTCCTATAATATAAGTGTGTTTCTGACACTAGACTAGTATAAACAATGCTCTTATATTATGGGACGGAGGGAGTAGACAGTAAAACATACATTTGTAAAGAAAAAGTTAATCATATATATGAAAAATGTTAAATGTGTATCAAAATATATTTTAGACGTATAACAAAATTATATAATGTGTATAAAAACATTATATTTTGAAAACAATAGACAGTGCAACATAAATTTAAAAAATGTTACTCATATATTTGGAAAATGTTCAACATGTATTAAAAAAAGTAAAAAAGAGCAAAGCCAAAGAAAAAACAAAGAAAATTGAATAGAGAAAGAAAAAGAAAACAAGAAAACCGCTGAAAAGCAATATAAAAAAGAAAAAGAAACGAAGAAAACAAGAAAACCAGAGAAAACCAAGAAAGAAATGAAAAAACATATACAATGATGAATACGGAAAAAAAATGAAAACCGAGAAAGAAACGAAGAAAACCAGTGAAAAAGAAACTAGAGCAGAGCGAACTACAGCGATACGAGTGAACTACACCGACATGAACGAGCTGCGCTAACGGGCCAGCCCATATGCATGCACTGTTCAGACGAGACGAATGTTATACTCGCTATTAACGAGATATAGCATTCGCACTCCGACTGTGCCCTCACAAAAAAAGTATTATCATCACCATTTGTTTTGTAACTATATATAGGGAAGATAATTGTGCAATATATGCAAAGATAGCTCTGCTTGGTTCATTGAGTATTTTATGTTTTCATACTTTTGGGCAATGTGAGACTGAGGTAAGGACGTCCACGTTATTGGGGGCTAAAAGCGGACCTCCATTGGAAACAATAGATAATGGATTCTTTTTTGGGATGGTGCTTATTCCCATGCATTCATGTTTTTGTCTCCCCTTCCAGACATTCTTGTCTAGCTCCGTCGATGCTTTCTTAACAACAGATGGAAAATGACACCAAAGTGATCAAGATAGGAGATCCTATGGGTATCCATATTTTGCGTGATGCATCACAAAATTCACATTTTTCTTCTCCCACAAGGCAGCTACATTGACTCGCCGAGAACCTCAGACAAACACTTAATATCTTAATCAAGTTTTGTAGATCAAAATGAGAACAATTCATAGTCAAACTAGGAGAAGGATTTTTGAACTTACAACATGAGCATCCTATGCATATCTTCTATATCTAAATAGGAGCACCCCACTAGCTGATTTTTCTTGACATGCAGCCTATACACATCAGCAACCAATTGCAATCTTCCACCTCTGCAAACCTGCCACTTCAGCATTTTCTTTTTTTCGTTTTCAGCGATGCGAACCATGAGATTTTTAATCTCTGTAGTTGGTTTCTCTCTGTCTTCCGAAACCGGCGAGTAGTCTATAATAGGAGCTGACACATATCGTGCTAACCTTCTCCCGTGATCCATTACTCTTTCCATTAATTCACCTCCCGTTTCCTGTTTTCATCTCTCCCACTCCCCAAACCATCCCTTGGCCTTCTACAAATCTGCACACATAAATTCACCTATTTGTTGCCTCATCAATTGTTGTCGCTGCATCCAACAATCCGTGCAACCAATGGATTCCATGGGACCATGGCGAGGGGCTATGCCGGCAACATCTGCAACCTAGCTCCAGCGCCCTCCTCCCATGTCATATTCTGCCATGGTCGGATTCGATGGCGTGGTTCTGCGCAACCCCTTATGCAACCGGCTCTGCTGCCCTCGCTTCCTTCCCCATCTTCCAAATCTTGCCTAGATGGAGCCCAATGAAAAGGTGAAAATGATATATTTTTTGTACTGCATCATCTAATTATTTCATCTGAAATTTGTCGCTTTTTGACTGTGGTATCCCCTTCTTCAACCGGCTTTACTGTCCTCGCTGCAACTGGCTCTGCTGCCCTCGCTCACTTTTGACTGTGGTATCCCTTCAATGTTGTTTCAGTAGATGTTATAGAAGGAAAGAACAGTGATAGAAAAACAAATGCCTAGGATAATATAGCTGAAGGACCGAGAATCCAACACGGTACACTGGTAAGCATTCTATGTTTGATGTTTTTTGGCAAAACAACCATGTTTGATTAATCTGTCTACACATCATGAATCAGATTCAGTATGATATGCACAATTACAGTATGATATGGAGTACAAAGGAGATTATGGTTGTTCTGTACACTTATTTACTTTCATGGAGGCCTATAAAAATTTAGGGCTTCTTTGGTTCAAAGGATTCTCAAAGGAATTTTGAAGGATTCTAATCCTTAGGATTTTTTCCTATGTGGGTTGTTTGATTTGTAGGATTGTAAACCGTAGGAATTTTTCCATAGGATTCATTTGCACTAGATTTCATAGGAAATTTTCCATCCACTCAAACATCTTTGAAAGAATCCTACGTTTTTCTTGTGCACAATCAAACACTCATACAATCATGTAGGATTCAAGATGACATGCCAATCCAATCTCACGTTTTTCCTATTCCTGCATTTGGGAAATCCTACGAATCAAAGAGTCCCTTACTAGAGATTTTGATCCATGACGTGAGTAGCCCTGAATTTGTCGTCCAAGTTTTTGCAATCACATGCATCAGAGTGTTTGTCTGCTGATGTTGGCATCCTACAGTACAGTGATACAATATATCGTATTTATTTTGAGTTTCCTTCTTCTCAAAGCATATGCACTAGGGCCTTAGTATCATACCATGAGTTCTGCACCTTTATGTAGAAATCCATGAAAGGCGATTCATGCACATCTGAACAGCCATGTACTCCATAAATCAGCTAATCATCTATATCCTGAAGATGCATCTATATTTTCCTTCTGGTTTTCCACCGTGGATGTTTAAACATTGAGGTGTTTATATCACGAGATATAATATAATTATTATGTAAGGATTATTTACATGGTTAATTTTTTAAATTCTAAGTCTCTTTAATTAGCTTCGACATGCATGTATATACTATTCTTAACTCTTGCTAGCTTTTGTTATTAAATAATCAATGTAACATATTTTGGTCAGCAAGTTTCCCGTTTTCTAAAATTCCATAAAGTACATCTTAGTTTGACTTTTTACAGGGAGAGCTATATGTTCTTTCAGGAGGGAGAGAGGTTTAGATGTTCTGTCTTCAACATGTTAGTTGCACGTATAGGGTCGTAGAGTATTAATATCTGTATTCACTTCATGTTGTATTTGTTTTCTAGCGTCTAGATTATGTTGTAATCTTAAAGTACACATAATTTATGACTTCATATTTTATTTGCTTTGTACCGTGCAGATTATGTATGTCCTTCTCAAATCATTTTATGTGCTAATTCCACTAAGGGGCTGTAGTTTTTTATTCATGTTATCAAGATATTTTGTTTAGTTGAGTCCTAGCAGAAAGTAAATTTGACTGGCCATTTTGATTATTCATTAAGATATTGTACTATTGAGCCACAACCAGATAGGAAAAATGCTATTTAGGGCAAGTTATTTTATGTACAAAATAATCACATTCAACTTCATGCAAAACATCCTGCAGCAACGCGCGGGGTTTCTTCTAGTCATGAATAATTAGCTTATCAGTTAAAACCATTTCTGCAACAAAGTGATCATATAGTTTGCAGAAAGTATAAGATTTACTCCGCATTAAAATTATTAAAAATGTATCTGAACATATAAATTTGGGGTTTTCTGATTCCGCACATCACATGATAGAAACTTAGCTAAAATCTTGCACTAAGAGTTGTTTGACTAACCTCTGAGTACAGTTACACATTACCTACTACTTTTATATGCAATGCAATGTGATCGATCCTTCTAAAAATAAAATTTTAGTAATATTTCACGCAAACAAATTAGTTATAACATATGTGTAACTGAAAAAAGTGAATACATCGGGGATTCCAGACTTACGGACCAAAGATAGTTTTTGGCTTCAACTGCATGGTAGCACCACCCACAAAGTCTAGGATCACACTCTGGAATGATGAATCAATGCTAATTGAGAGTCATAAAATTATGTAAGCAATTCAACATACTAAGTAATACCTAATAGATGTTGGTTTCCCTTGCACAATGAAGCAAAAGTATTGGCTAAAATGAACAAAACAATCTTGATCCCCATTCTCAACTGATGGGTCTCCAGAGTAAGAGACTACATCAACTATCCGCAAAAACCAAACCATAAGTGTCGGGGATATACCCCGCGGTATGACTGATAAGTCTCCAATGTATTTACAATTTATGAAGTATTCATACTATTATACTATCCTTCTAGGATGTTTTATATGCATTTATATGATATCTTATATGATTTTTGGGACTAACCTATTAACCTAGAGCCCAGTGCCAGTTTCTGTTTTCTAATTGTTTTAGAGTATCGCAGAAAAGGAAAACTAAATGGAGTCCAATTGACATGCCACTTGACAGAGATTATTTTTGGACCAGAAGAATCCCATGGAGTACCAGAAGCAGGCCAGAAGAGTCCCGGGCTGCCCACAAGGGTGGGGGGCGCGCCCACCTGCCTCGTGGACAGCCCGGAGACCCCCCTGACATGAAATCAACGCAAAACTCTTCTATATATACCCAAACTTCCAGAAAGAAACCTAGATCGAAAGTTCCGCCGCCGCAAGCCTCTGTAGCCATGAGAAGTCAATCTAGGCCCTCTCCGGCACCCTGCCGAAGGGGGCCATCATCACTGGTGGCCATGGAGCAGTATCCCGGAGGGGCCATCATCACCATGAAGGCCAAGGACCAGAGGGTGGAGGCCATGGAGGAGGAAGCACAAGGGGGAGAACCTCTCCTCCTCTCTTCCGGTGGCGCCAGAGTGCCATTGGGAGGGGAATCCTACGGTGATCGTCTTCATCAACATCACCATCATCATCACCATCCTCATCTCTTTTACCCGGTCCACTCTTGTGACGCCCCCGATTCAATCGTACACTAATCATGCACGCAAATGTGTACGATCAAGATCAGGGACTCACGGGAAGATATCACAACACAACTCTACAAATAAAATAAGTCATACAAGCATCATAATACAAGCCAGGGGCCTCGAGGGCTCGAATACAAGTGCTCGATCATAGACGAGTCAGCGGAAGCAACAACATCTGAGTACAGACATAAGTTAAACAAGTTTGCCTTAAGAAGGCTAGCACAAATTGGGATACAGATCGAAAGAGGCGCAGGCCTCCTACCTGGGATCCTCCTAAACTACTCCCGGTCGTCGTCAGCAGCCTGCACGTAGTAGTAGGCACCTCCAGTGTAGTAGTCGTCGTCGACGGTGGCGTCTGGCTCCTGGGCTCCAGCATCTGGTTGCGACAATCAGAAAGAAAGGAAATGAGGAAAAGGGGGGAGAAAGCAACCGTGAGTACTCATCCAAAGTACTCGCAAGCAAGGAGCTACACTACATATGCATGGGTATATGTGTAAAGGGCCATATCAGTGGACTGAACTGCAAAATGCCAGAATAAGAGGGGGATAACTAATCATGTCGAAGACTACGCTTCTCGCCGCCACCGTCTTGCATCAAGTAGAAGAGAGTAAATTGAAGTCCTCCAAGTAGCATCTCCAAGTAGCATCTCGAGTAGCATCGCATAGCATAATCCTACCCGGCGATCCCCTCCTCATATCCCTGAGGTAGAGCGACCACCGGTTGTATCTGGCACTTGGAAGGGTGTGTTTTATTAAGTATCTGGTTCTAGTTGTCATAAGGTCAAGGTACAACTCCAAGTCGTCCTGTTACCGAAGATCACGGCTATTCGAATAGATTAACTTCCCTGCAGGGGTGCACCACATAACCCAACACGCTTGATCCCATTTGGCCGGACACACTTTCCTGGGTCATGCCCGGCCTCGGAAGATCAACACGTCGCAGCCCCACCTAGGCTCAACAGAGAGGCCAGCACGCCGGTCTAAACCTAAGCGCACAGGGGTCTGGGCCCATCGCCCATAGCACACCTGCACGTTGCGAGGGCGGCCGAAAGCAGACCTAGCCTAGTGGCGTTCCAGTCCAATTCGGCGCGCGCCGCTCCGTCGCTGACGTCTGAAGTGCTTCGGCTGATACCACGACGTCGGGATACCCATAACTACTCCCACGTAGATGGTTAGTGCGTATAGGCTCGTAGCCGACTCAGATCAAATACCAAGATCTCGTTAAGCGTGTTAAGTATCCGCGAACGCCGAACAGGGCCAGGCCCACCTGTCTCCTAGGTGGTCTCAACCTGCCCTGTCGCTCCGCCACAAAGATCCACACAGAGGGCCGTCGGGACAAAGGTCCTTTCAGCCCCCAATCCGTGAATCACTCGCGGGTACTCTTCGAGCTGACCCGACTTTAGTCACCATCTGTATAGAATGTATGTATGTATAGTATATACCCGTGATCACCTCCCGAGTGATCACGGCCCAATAGTATAGCAAGGCAGACTGACAAGAATGTAGGGCCAATGATGATAAACTAGCATCCTATACTAAGCATTTAGGATTGCAGGTAAGGTATCAACAGGTGTAGCAACAATGTCAGGCTATGCATCAGAATAGGATCAACGGAAAGCAGTAACATGCTACACTACTCTAATGCAAGCAGTATAGAGAAGAATAGGCGATATCTGGTGATCAAGGGGGGGGCTTGCCTGGTTGCTCTGGCAAGAGAGAGGGGTCGTCAACTCCGTAGTCGAACTGGGCAGCAGCAGCGTCGGTCTCGTAGTCTACCGGAGAGAAGAGGGGGAAGAAACAATGAATACCAAGTAAACAGATGCATATCGATGCATGGCATGTCAAGAAGCGATGCTAGGCGTGCCCTAACGTGGTATGAGGTGGTACTGGTTAAGGGGGAATCATCCGGGAAAGTATTCCCGGTGTTTCGTGTTTTCGGACAGATGAACCGGAGGGGGAAAAGTTGCGAGTTCGATAGGTTAGGGGTGTGTGGCGGACGAACGGACTGCGTATCCGGAATCGTCTCGTCGTTCTGAGCAACTTTCATGTTGAAAATATTTTAATCCGAGTTACGGATTAAAAGATATGATTTTTAAAAGATTTTAACAATTTTGGAATTTAATTATTTATTTAATTAATTCGAAAAAATGTATTTATGACGTCAGCATGATGTCATGCTGACGTCAGCAGTCAACAGGGGTTGACTGAGTCAACCCTGACATGTGGGTCCAGTGGGACCCACCTGTCATTCTCTATTTAGGTTAATTAGGGTTTAGGTTAATCTAATTACAGTTTAATTAAACTTAACTAGTTAATTAATTTAATTAAACCGGATTAATTAACTTAATTAATTAATTAATTAATTAAAATTTTATTAAATCATTTTAATTTTATTAATTATATTTATTGTTTTTATTTATTTTATTATTTATTATTTATTTATTTTTTTATTTTTATTTTGGGCGTGGGGCCCCCTAGTCAGTGGCTCATCCGAGCCACCAGGGGCTAATGGGCGCGGGCCAAACGGGGCTGCAACCGAGCGGAGCCCCGGGGCGTTTGGGCGCGAGCGCCGGCGTCCAGGGGCCGCGACGGCGACCGAAGCGGGGCTGGGACGGCGAGCGGCTGTGGCGCGAGGCGAGGCGGGGCGATGGCGCGGTCGGTGGTGCCCGTGCACGTGGCCGAGGCGACCAGGGGGGAAGGGCGCGGCGGCCGCGGCAGGGGAGCCGCACGGGGGAGCGGGGAGGGGCCGGGGGCGGGACGGCCCGGCGCGGGCGACGGTGGCGCCGGAGCGCGTCGAGCGGCGACGGCCGAGGCGACCTAGGGGGAGAGGAGGGCGAAGGGGGGAAAGCTCACGGGGGGGGGGGAGTAGGGCAACGGGGCAGTGGGCTCGGGGGCGGTCGGGGAAGACCGGCGAGGAGGAGGACGAAGGAGGCGTTCGGCAGCGGCGGGACGGCCGCGTCCACGGCGTCCGGCGAGGAGGGGGTGAGGACGAGCGACGGGGCGGCGGTGGTCGGGATCCGGGGGTCAAGCGCCGGTGGGGGGGGGGGAGGCGGCGACGGTCGACGGGTGTTGGGGGCCGGGCGAGGGAGAAGGGGATCGGGCTCCTCCCGATCCAGATCCAGCGCGAGGGGGGGTGGGGGAGAGCGAGTGGGGAGTGGGGGGGTGAGTGGGGTGACGGGGTGGGGTTAGGGTTCCGGGGGCGTGGGGTTATGGGGGGGGTGGCCGGCTGGGCCTTTGCCCAGTTGGGCCGGTGGTGGCCTAGTCGGCTGGGCCGTCTGGCCCAGTGGGGGGGTCCTTTTATATATATATATTTTTTTGGTTTGTTTTCTGTTTTTTTTAATTTACTTTCCTTTCTGTTTTATTCAATTTAAAATATTTATGCATTTTATAAAAATGTGTTTACTTCACCATAATTATCTTTGTAATATTTGACAACCCCCGAACATTTTAGATCTAATTTTTGAAAACTTTTATTGTTTGCCTATGTTTTCAATTGAATTTGAACCGAGTTCGAATCAACGTGAGTTTAATCACGGTAACCGAGGTGACGTGGCATCATTAGCAGGGATTACTGTAGCTTAATTATCCGGGCGTTACAAATCTCCTCCACTACAAGAAATCTCGTCCCGAGATTTAGGAGGTAGAAGGGAACAGTGCGGGGTATTCATCACGAAGACGATCCTCGCGTTCCCAGGTGGCTTCGTCTTCAGAGTGATTCGACCACTGGACCTTCAGGAACTTGATCGCCTTCTGACGTGTGCGGCGTTCAGCTTGGTCGAGAATGCGGACCGGATGCTCTTTATAGGAGAGGTCCTGTTGCAATTCGAGCACTTCATGGTCCACTGCTCGGATTGGGTCCTTGAAGCAGCGTCGAAGTTGTGACACGTGGAACACATCGTGAACCTGAGAAAGGTTCGACGGAAGCTCCAATTGATATGCCACTTTTCCACGCCTCTCGAGGATAGTGAAAGGACCAATATAGCGGGGAGCTAGCTTCCCTTTGATCCCGAAGCGGTGAGCACCCTTCATTGGTGTAACTCGAAGATAGGCCTTTTCGTCAGGTTGATAGACCATGTCTTTATGATGACGGTCATAATTACTCTTTTGGCGTGACTGAGCAGTCTTGAGATTCTCGCGAATAATGCGGACTTGTTCTTCGGCATGTTGGATAATATCCGGACCGAAGAGTGGACGTTCCCCAGTTTCTGACCAGTTCAGAGGGGTTCGGCACTTTCGTCCATATAACACTTCGAAGGGGGCCATCTTCAGACTAGCTTGATAGCTATTATTATAAGAGAACTCAGCATACGGAAGAGATTCCTCCCATTTCTTGCCGAAGGAAATAACACAAGCTCGAAGCATGTCTTCGAGAACTTGGTTGACACGTTCAACTTGCCCTTGTGACTGAGGATGAAAAGCAGTGCTGAAAGACAGATGAGTGCCCATAGCTTCTTGGAAACTTGCCCAGAATCTTGAAGTGAATAAACTGCCACGGTCTGAACTGATAACCAGTGGAATACCGTGAAGCGAAACAATTCTGGTCATGTAGAGAGTTGCAAGCTGACTAGCAGTGATCGTTTCTTTGACCGCCAGAAAATGTGCAACCTTAGAAAGTCGGTCAATGACGACAAGAATAGCATCATTACCCTTTTGCGATTTGGGAAATCCAGTAACGAAGTCCATCTCGACGTGGTCCCATTTCCATTCAGGAATAGATATAGGTTGCAGAGTTCCAGCAGGCCTTTGATGTTCTGCTTTGATACGACGGCAAACGTCACATTCAGCAACATAACGAGCAATGTCTTGCTTCATGTTAGACCACCAGAATCTCTGACGAATGTCTTGATACATCTTCGTACTACCAGGATGGATACATAGAGGCGTATCATGAGCTTCTTTCATAACCTCCTGAGTCATATTCAGGTTTTCCTTCTTACACGGCACCACTAGGCGGCCTTTGAAGTACAAGGCGCCATCATCAGCAATAGTGAAGGATGAGGAACTTCCTTCTTTGAGGTCTTGCTTAATCTTGTAGACTTCAGAGTCAAATCCCTGCATTGTCTTTATGGTGCCCACGAGATCGGGTTCAACAGCCAGGGTATAGAGGGAACCCTGGGAAACAACACGGAGATTCATCTTGCGGAACTCCGGAGGAGGGGGAGCGAGTGCACCCGGAGGAACAATATGGAGGTTCAGCTTTCTGAATTCTTCAACGAGTGAGGGCTGAACTTTGTGAACCTGGAGGTGGTTGCAGTAAGACTTGCGGCTCAAGGCATCAGCCATTACATTAGCCTTGCCTGGTGTATAGGAAATACCCAAATCAAAGTCTGCAACAGTCTCCATCCATCTCTGCTGACGGAGGTTCAGGTCTGGCTGAGTAAACAGATACTTCAGACTTTGGTGGTCAGTGAAGATCTCGCAGCGATTACCGAGCAGGTAATGTCGCCACTGTTTTAGCGCATGAATGACAGCAGCAAGTTCGAGGTCGTGAACTGGGTAGTTCTCTTCGTGAGGGCGCAATTGCCGAGAGGCATAAGCAACCACTTTGCGCTCTTGCATTAGGACACAGCCTAATCCTTGACGGGAAGCGTCGCAGTAAATGACGAAGTCCTTCTTAGTATCAGGTGGAGCTAGTACTGGGGCAGAAGTCAACTTGTCTTTGAGTGCCTGGAAGCTTTCCTGACATTTGTCTGTCCACTGGAACTTGACGCCCTTATGCAATAGGTTAGTCAGAGGCCTGGCAATCTTGGAGAAGTTCTCGACGAATCGACGGCAGTAGCTGGCGAGACCGAGAAAACTTCTGACTTGCTTAACGTTCTTCGGAGGAGTCCAATCGAGAATAGCCTGAACTCGTTCAGGGTTGACGGCAATACCATCCTTAGAGATGACATGCCCGAGATAGGTTACTTCGGGAAGCCAGAATTCACATTTGGAGAACTTGGCATAAAGTTGATGCTCTCGTAGCTTTTCCAGCACGAGGCGAAGATGTTCAGCATGTTCCTCTTCGTTCTTGGAAAATACCAGAATATCATCCAGATAAACCACGACGAACTTGTCGAGGTAATCCATGAATATATAGTTCATCAGGCGAGAGAAGGTGGCTGGAGCATTGGTTAAGCCGAAAGACATGACGGTGTACTCGTATGAACCATAACGAGTCACAAAGGCGGTCTTGGGGATATCTTCCTCACGAACACGGATCTGGTGGTAACCCAACCTCAAGTCGAGTTTAGAGAACACTGATGATCCAGCCAATTGATCATACAGATCATTGATCCGAGGAAGAGGATACTTATTCTGAATGGTAGCTTGGTTTATAGGACGGTAGTCTTGGACCAATCGGTTTGTCCCATCTTTCTTCTTGACAAAGAGAGAAGGTGCTCCCCAAGGAGAGCAACTTGGGCGAATGAAACCACTTCGAAGAGATTTATCGATTTCCTCCTTAAGCTCAAGGAGTTCATGCGGCGGCATCTTGTAGGGTCGCTTGGCTATAGGAGTGGTGCCTGGTTTCAAGTCGATGACGAATTCGACAGCTCTAGCAGGGGGAATCCCTGGGAGTTCTTCAGGAAAGACGTCTAGGAATTCACGCACGACGGGAATGTTTTCAATGCCCTCAAGTGGTGCAGCGTTCAATGCGTTTAAGGCATAAAGTCTGGCCTCGGCATTCCGAACCAGATGAGCATCGTAGCTAATTATTTCATCAGAAGGGTGTAGCAGATGGACGGTCTTGGTGGCGCAAACGATAGAAGCGGTATGCGCCTTTAACCAATCCATTCCCAGAATGAGATCAATGCTACAGGACTTCAGTATGATGGGAGAGACAAGGAATTCCAGTCCTTCGATTTCAACGGGGACGTCATTGCAAATCATGGAGGTTCGACATTGGCCCGCAGGGGTGTGTACTAATAGTGAAGCGTTCATGTCTTCACTTTTAATGCCATGCATGAATGCAAAATCTTCTGACATGAATGAATGCGATGCTCCTGTATCAAATAAAACAGATGCTGGTACTGAATTTACGAGGAGTGTACCCATCACAGTAGCAGGCTGGTCTTGAGCTTCATTCAGATCAATGTGGTTGGCATGAACACGGCCATAGGACTTGGCATTGTTGTTGCGGGCCTGGTTGTTCCCACGGCCAGTTGCTGGAAGGGCCAGTTGATTCTGTTTCTGGTTGCATTCCCTAGCACGGTGCCCTGGTTGTCCGCACCTGAAGCACAACCCATTCTCGGGGGTAGGAACAGGAGCTTGGGGTGGTGGAGCTGGAAGCCTCGGCTGCCTAGTTGGAGCAGCCGGCAGACGAGGTGCAGCATAAGACTGCCTTGGGGCAGGTGCAGTTGGACGGTACATGCTGTTCGGGATCCATATCTTACGCTTCTGCGAGGGCGGGCCCGAAGATGAGCCCGTGTCACGGTTGCGCCTTTGAGAGCTCTGGTGTTCTTGCAGACCAGTCTCGACATTGATGGCCTTGTTCACCAAGGTGGCGAAATCGGCAAAGTCATGCACTAGAAGTGTGAGCTTGATGTCAGCTTGAAGGCCTTCACGGAACTTCTCCTGTCTGCGAGCATCAGTTGCAATGTCTTCTTCAGCATAGCGGGATAAGTCCAGAAACTCCCGCTGATAAGCTTCAACAGTCTTGTTGCCTTGGGTGAGGTTGCGAAACTCACGCTTCTTCCTGTCCATGATTCCCTGAGGAATGAAGCGGGCACGGAAGGCAGCCTGAAAGTCTGGCCAGGAGATGATTGTCCCAACTGGCAGAGTACGCCTATGGCTGTCCCACCATTGAGCTGCGGGTCCCTTCAGGAAGAAGGAAGCAAAAGTGACATAGCTGGCAGGGGCTACATCAGCAGACTCCATCTCATAGGTGATGTCACGGAGCCAGTCATCAGCATCCAGCGGCTGGGTTGAGCTGCGGTACACACTTGGGTTGAGGCGTATGAAATCCTGCAGAGTTGTTGTGTTTGGATGCTGGTTCATATTGGGGCGAGGAAACTGAGCCATCATGTTTTCCATGAACTGGCGATTCATCTCAAGCTGTTGGATCATACCAGCCATGTACTCAGGCGGTGGTGGGAAGTTGCCACCACGACCACGACCAGCTGGTCTAACCATCCTGCTAATATATAACAGGGGTAGTTCAGTATTGAGAAATTTGCATAGACAAGAGTCATTCATGATGAAACATGCATAATGAAAGGAGCACGACAGATACCACATAGATAGTCGGCATAACTTACAAAAGGGGTCGGACATAGAGTTCAGTACACAGAGTTCAGTACATAGATTAAGTCATCATAGGCGGCACGCAGGCTCGCGAGTGCATCTAAGACTAATGAGCAAGACTACATCAGTCCCAGGAGGTACTGTGAAGGTAGCTGTAACCTGACAGCTGGTAGTGAGGCAACGGATAGTCCTCCACGTCAGTGGCCTGGGGGCCGCGGATACTCTGGTGTAGAACCCGACGCTCAGGTGGCAGAAGAGGACCAAGTGCGGGAGAGTAGCCTCCCACCTCTGGCCATCCGACACCGTGGGGCATCACGGTCCTGGCTGGGTAGATCGCAGAACGCGGCAGCTGTCCAGACCGGACAAAGGGGTGCAACCGCGTCAGAGCCCTGTAAAGGTGCTGACGAGTGGTGTACAACTCGTGGCGAAGAGCTCTGTTAGCTCGGTCCAGCCCATCAGCATGCAGAACCAGGCGCTGATGGTGGAAAGGCTCTCGGGTGACGGTGGAGTAGGCGGCAGTGTAGTATCCCTCCGCACCAACGTCAGATGCGATAGGAATGTGCCTGAAAGGGGAAGTGTCCAATGCCTGATACTCTCCACGAAGACGTGTCAGAGCAGCATGAGCCGCATCGTGGACTGCCATCTCGATGGTCACTCCAACACCATGAGCGGTGTGCAGCACGGTAGTGGACTCATACTCCCGAGAGTAGAGGTGGACGATGGCACGGTACTGCTCCTGGTTAAAGTCCTGGTACTCCTCGTAGACGGTGTACTCAGGGTGCCAGCGATAACCCAGATAGGTCATCATATCAGCTAGCACAGCAGGTGATCCTGAGGCACCAATGGCCGCAGTGTGGCGCACGACCTGCCTCGCGGGTTCCATCTGAAAACAAAGATGTTTCAATGGAGTCAAATGACAACACGGGCACTATTCAAAATGCTATCCTGCAGAATAACTATGGCTTATCCAACTTTGGGGTGAACGTGGTAACGGGATCCTAATGTCAGAGTTAGTAAATTCGTTTAACCCGAGTAGAAAAGAGTTCAGAGTCCCAGAGTAAAGGTCGAGGAGTAAAAGATCCTAGTACCACCCAATGGCGACGTGGGCCCGTAAGGCTCACAGCCATGTTAGTAAAAGTTTTGTAGTGACTAGACTCGACTTCGGCCAAGGAGTGTGGAAGGGGGATTCCTACAGGCAGTCGGCTCTGATACCAACTTGTGACGCCCCCGATTCAATCGTACACTAATCATGCACGCAAATGTGTACGATCAAGATCAGGGACTCACGGGAAGATATCACAACACAACTCTACAAATAAAATAAGTCATACAAGCATCATAATACAAGCCAGGGGCCTCGAGGGCTCGAATACAAGTGCTCGATCATAGACGAGTCAGCGGAAGCAACAATATCTGAGTACAGACATAAGTTAAACAAGTTTGCCTTAAGAAGGCTAGCACAAATTGGGATACAGATCGAAAGAGGCGCAGGCCTCCTACCTGGGATCCTCCTAAACTACTCCCGGTCGTCGTCAGCAGCCTGCACGTAGTAGTAGGCACCTCCAGTGTAGTAGTCGTCGTCGACGGTGGCGTCTGGCTCCTGGGCTCCAGCATCTGGTTGCGACAATCAGAAAGAAAGGAAATGAGGAAAAGGGGGGAGAAAGCAACCGTGAGTACTCATCCAAAGTACTCGCAAGCAAGGAGCTACACTACATATGCATGGGTATATGTGTAAAGGGCCATATCAGTGGACTGAACTGCAGAATGCCAGAATAAGAGGGGGATAACTAATCATGTCGAAGACTACGCTTCTCGCCGCCACCGTCTTGCATCAAGTAGAAGAGAGTAAATTGAAGTCCTCCAAGTAGCATCTCCAAGGAGCATCTCGAGTAGCATCGCATAGCATAATCCTACCCGGCGATCCCCTCCTCATATCCCTGAGGTAGAGTGACCACCGGTTGTATCTGGCACTTGGAAGGGTGTGTTTTATTAAGTATCGGGTTCTAGTTGTCATAAGGTCAAGGTACAACTCCAAGTCGTCCTGTTACCGAAGATCACGGCTATTCGAATAGATTAACTTCCCTGCAGGGGTGCACCACATAACCCAACACGCTTGATCCCATTTGGCTGGACACACTTTCCTGGGTCATGCCCGGCCTTGGAAGATCAACACGTCGCAGCCCCACCTAGGCTCAACAGAGAGGCCAGCACGCCGGTCTAAACCTAAGCGCACAGGGGTCTGGGCCCATCGCCCATAGCACACCTGCACGTTGCGAGGGCGGCCGAAAGCAGACCTAGCCTAGTGGCGTTCCAGTCCAATTCGGCGCGCGCCGCTCCGTCGCTGACGTCTGAAGTGCTTCGGCTGATACCACGACGTCGGGATACCCATAACTACTCCCACGTAGATGGTTAGTGCGTATAGGCTCGTAGCCGACTCAGATCAAATACCAAGATCTCGTTAAGCGTGTTAAGTATCCGCGAACACCGAACAGGGCCAGGCCCACCTGTCTCCTAGGTGGTCTCAACCTGCCCTGTCGCTCCGCCACAAAGATCCACACAGAGGGCCGTCGGGACAAAGGTCCTTTCAGCCCCCAATCCGTGAATCACTCGCGGGTACTCTTCGAGCTGACCCGACTTTAGTCACCATCTGTATAGAATGTATGTACGTATAGTATATACCCGTGATCACCTCCCGAATGATCACGGCCCAATAGTATAGCAAGGCAGACTGACAAGAATGTAGGGCCAATGATGATAAACTAGCATCCTATACTAAGCATTTAGGATTGCAGGTAAGGTATCAACAGGTGTAGCAACAATGTCAGGCTATGCATCAGAATAGGATCAACGGAAAGCAGTAACATGCTACACTACTCTAATGCAAGCAGTATAGAGTAGAATAGGCGATATCTGGTGATCAAGGGGGGGGCTTGCCTGGTTGCTCTGGCAAGAGAGAAGGGTCGTCAACTCCGTAGTCATACTGGGTAGCAGCGGCGTCGGTCCCGGTGTCTAGCGAGAGAAGAGGGGGGAGAAACAATAAATATTTAAGCAAACAGATGCATAGAGATGCATGACATGACAAGTAGCGGTGCTAGGGGTGCCCTATCTCGGTATGAGGTGATACCGGTGAAGGGGGGAAACATCCGGGAAATATTCCCGGTGTTTCGTGTTTTCGGGCAAAGGAGCCGGAGGGGGGAAAGTTGCGTGTTTGGTATGTTAGAGGTGTGTGGTGGACGAACGGGCTGCGTATCCGGAATCGTCTCGTCGTTCTAAGCAACTTTCATGTTGAAAATATTTTAATCCGAGTTACGGATTAAAAGATATGATTTTTAAAAGATTTTAACAATTTTGGAATTTAATTATTTATTTAATTAATTCGAAAAAATGTATTTATGACGTCAGCATGATGCCATGCTGACGTCAGCAGTCAACAGGGGTTGACTGAGTCAACCCTGACATGTGGGTCCAGTGGGACCCACCTGTCATTCTCTATTTAGGTTAATTAGGGTTTAGGTTAATCTAATTACAATTTAATTAAACTTAACTAGTTAATTAATTTAATTAAACCGGATTAATTAACTTAATTAACTTAATTAATTAATTAAAAATTTTATTAAATCATTTTAATTTTATTAATTATATTTATTGTTTTTATTTATTTTATTATTTATTATTTTTTTATTTTTTTATTTTTATTTTGGGCGTGGGGCCCCCTAGTCAGTGGCTCATCCGAGCCACCAGGGGCTAATGGGCGCGGGCCAAACGGGGCTGCAACCGAGCGGAGCCCCGGGGCGTTTGGGCGCGAGCGCCGGCGTCCAGGGGCCGCGACGGCGACCGAAGCGGGGCTGGGACGGCGAGCGGCTGTGGCGCGAGGCGAGGCGGGGCGATGGCGCG